>NC_045160.1:2012441-2107441 GCF_900700415.2 Clupea harengus
TTCACTGTAACTGCAGATTTAAATAATCCACTCAAGCCCAGAGACCTAGTAACCTCATAACCATAACATTCTACAGGTACCCCACATTGAATATTCTTTGAAAATATCTGCCCATACATCTCGTGCTTGATATGTAGGAAGCATGTTTCATCAAACTCCTTCCTTATCCATGAGCGCTGCCTTCAACCTGGGAACAAAAATCTTGAGGCACTATTTAAAATATGACCTAAGACTGATGCAAACAAGTTCCATAAAATAGCTGATGGTTGCATTCGCACATGTGTAATGATGGCTCGGAGGGATGTTATGTGGCAAATCCAATCTGCAGCACCGGCCTGAAGTTGCAGCTTCCTTTATTCAACAAGATCTAATGACCCACTGAAACGGAAACACACAGCCATGTAATGGCCAATTGATCGTCCTTTTGTAGGGTGTACCTTCAGATCATCAGATATATGGACTGCAATTTGAGTCTCCAGTCCTATCGAGCCACCACCACAGCAATCAGCGATCAGGACCAACAAATTGATTTACAGTTGCCGCCACAACCAATACTGCTCCAAGAGGCACCTTAAACTTACTAAATCAGATAACCTGCCACTTCCTCTGATATATGACGAGTGATAAAAATGTTGAGCCATCTTGAAATTGATATGATTGTGATTTAAATGTAATGTCTACAGACAGTTGTAGCATCAGCAAATATGAACATCACATGTATAATATTAGTAAACAGATCCTTTCAGATGTTGATAGGAGTTATTTCTTAATGAACAGATGGCACATTTCAATCTGTCATGAGTATTTGTCTTGTTAAGTTATTTACTACAGTCTGGGTTTGCTAATGGAGTGAAAGAGCCTGAGATGAAAGCCTACGCAGAAACTTCTCTACTCAGTGATGATAATTGCTTATTTACATGCACACCTTTCACTAGTCTTCAGAGAGCTGTCTCAAACCTCAGGAAACAAACTAGGGAAAAAAACAACAACAGCATTGCTTCTCTGAAATGGTCCTCATCAAGGAAACCCCATGAAAGTTGGAAGTTTGATGTTTGAGAAGTGGAGTGCCATTCTCAGAAGTGACTTTAGCACAAGTTTCATTTGACCTCACTCCTGTTCTTTTTTGCTTTTCTATGAGTCATGTAAAGGTGAAGTATTGCCCCAGAGTTCAGATTTAATTGGTGGATATTCAATGTGCTCAGCTCTACCTGACCTTAACTCACAGTAGCGGATACATGAATGTTTTAAAATAACCATGACCAATTAGCAACCGGAAAATGGTACACAAGGCACTTATCCCTGTATGATTTCTGTGATAGTTGTAAAGGTCACATGCTATCCATTAACTGTGCCCAAAGGTAGTCTCATGTCTCAGTTACTACACTTACCATAATTGATTAAACTGGTGATTAACAGCCATGAAAGTCAACAACAAAAATCTTGTCAATCAAGCAATGAGACAAGTTGAACTAGTGGTTACTGTCAATGCTTCAAAGCTGGCAGATGTCTTTGGGATGGAGGAGAGCCGCAGAAATCTACATAACCCACACTTTGTTTGAACTGGTATTTCAAGGACTGCATTTGATCTCTTTCTCACATTGCATGGTTCATGTCTCATAGTACTTGTAATTGATAAAGCCTGGATTTGTTAGGTTTTGTGCATCACATATAAAATAATGGAGCAACAAGCATTACATCCAGACCTGGTAGTGAGCATGACAAACCCTGTGCTGGGTACATGTTGACTTGTAGAAATGCAATAATGGTAAAAATATAGTGAATGTGAGATATTTGTCATCATCAGCACGGTCAACTTCAAGATAGACAAGCGTTATGTCTACTAGTTACGTCTTCTTTATCCATTTTTCACAAATTGTTCCGGCATTTCCAGAGCAATTGCTAAAATAGCTTTAAAACTAGAATAGACACAACTCCGTGCAAATCATGCTATACACCACTTACCGATTCTAAGGACTTGCTGTGAACTCAGACCAAACTCTGCCACCAAGTACAGCAGCGAAAATAACAGTCCCATCCTTTTCGCCATGGTACACGCTGAAGAATCGACTTTAACATTGATTCTTATCGTTTTAATTCATTCTGGCAATTTTACGAATCCTGTATTCATCATGGATGAACAATTGGCATCGAACCGGTATCTTCTCCATTTTCATTCCGGTGACAATGATGCTCCTTAAGATGTTAGTAAATGACCAAATCACACAGGACATCCTTGTGACATCCTAACACCCCAAACATTTAAAGAAGTCGACTGTCTTCATCTCAAGCTGTCCCATTCGTACATCCGTTACACATTCCTCCGGGGCAGACTCGAACTAAACACAAAGTCAGATCGGTGAACCTCGGTCAGACGAGCGCGTCCCTCTCCGTGCGCGTACTCAAATGAGGGCACGGGCAAGCCTCTGATCCGCAAACATGGATACGTTCGGAAGATTAACTTCAAATCTGGCAACAGTCGACCTCGACAACGTCTTTGCTTTGGTACACCGAGGAATGATTAAATCTTTGCTCCAGTCCTGATGGAAACGCAGATCTAATCCTCACAACGGTCGCTGACGCTCCCTGAAAGATTAAACTACCTCCCCAACAGTTTTATTTACCACTGTCTGATAGAGAGATAACCAATTACTTTTCGCTCTTGCACTTTAACCCACATTACAATAAGGCCACCCACATCAGGAATCCATTTTGTTGGGGGAAAAAGTCATTAGAAGATGCAGCTGAAGACTTGATTATCCCACTTTGATTCCGTGCTCCAGATGTTTAGGTCCATTCTCGTCTTGGGCACTTGTGTTCAAGCGGCTGAAAGGCAGGATAACAATAGCTCCGCAGCATTACTCTTGCATATTTAAAATGGATTATATTAAAATCCAGCTACTTTATGTAGACAAAGCTTTGATGCCCGCTGCTCTACCAACAAACATCCCAGATTGATAAACAAAACAGGAATGTCGTCTCTAAAGGTCCCCAGGTAACCTATTGCCACGGATAAGTTGTAGCATTTAGTGACAATATAATATGTTGCAACGTTACTGTAATATGGTGGCGTGATCCAGGAAATGATAAATGTATCAGAAAGACTGGTTGTTTAATGGCTGACTGTGGATTTGCATGGTATTACGAGGATTACGATGATGAAGAGGTAGGACTGTACTCTCTGGTAGTTAATCATGGTACAGTCAAGTAAGGGAGAATGTAAAAAGTTAATAGGCTTACATGCAGTGGCATCGGACCCACTGACTCAAAATAACATGACCGAAAAAACTTTGACTAATATGAACTAACGTTAAAATGAATGGAAAGGGGTGAGTTTCCATGCATACATCTGGTCCTCTCAGACAACCATCGTGAGTCCCAGAACTTTATAACTCCGCAGTTCACGTGCAATTCACGAGTCTCGCATTGGCATAGGCAGCTGTCAGTGACTTCGGCATGGCACAGTGCTGGTTATAGCTCACACAGGCAGACGAGTGGACAGGTAGCATTTAAGTGTTCTCCCTTTATTATCCGTAAGTCCACACCTTCATAACGACACACATAGAAGAGGGTAGGTCAAGTGTGAATATACTGAGTATGATAGTATGATAAACAGCCATTAGTTGACCGCAATTTATCATCTGTTACCATTCGAAGTAGGCTAATTAGCCTACGTGTAGACGGACTTGGTAGCTACTATCTTAGAAACATAGCATTTTGGCTCATTACGTAGGCTAGTCTGCATCAGGACTTATCATCCAATATATCATTGGTAGTAGCGTGTGTGCGTGTGTGCGTTAGCGCGAGGGCAGTGGAACCTGATCAAGCCATAGTGTATATTGTATATTAGCGTAATGGGCAACTGCAGGCGATGGCATAGATGTTTACGGTTGCGTGACCTCCCTGCTAACATGTAAGTTTGTTCGAAGTTTGCAAGTTTTAGTGTGCATCTCTCTCACACACACACACACACACACACACACACAGAGAAAGAAATAGAGAGATAAATCAACAAGGTCCTCATATACTGAATTATTGCATATATCTGGTAAGATCAGTATAATATTTTGGCAATTCCACTCTTGAGGTCAGGCATTTCATACCAAGCAAGAAGTAACTTTATGATGCAGGGGAGCCAAGAAACCTCAGGAGTGTCCAGGACTAATGTAGTGGTACAGGGCCACACACATAACGCTCTCTGTTTCCATCTTCTGGTGAAAACAAGTTGTTGCAGATCTATTCAGTTTAAAACAAATAAATATAAATACAACCAAGCAAACTTGTTTATAAAATTGTTACAAACCACACTTATGTAACAGTTTAGGTTTTACTTACTAATCATGTCAAAATGGATGCTCAGTTATCAGTATTCTCAACTCATTGTACTTTACTACAATGTACATTCATGTGAACATTTTGTTTAACTTAAATTCCGTGAAACATTTGTCAGATTTTTCTCACACAAATAGTTTTACAATGCCATTACGGTTCAAAGTGTCATTACTGTCTGCCTTAACAGTAGTTCAGATGTTTATGAAAACAAGCTGATCTTATCTGATGAAGTGCATGTAAGGCTACTGTTGCTATTGTCAACACTGTGCTGATCGTGACTGCTGGTAGTTATTTTGACTGAAATGATTTTACCTACCATCCCTCTGTCAGTGGCTGCGTTAGTAAATGTGTTGACAAAGAACTTTACCAACTTAATTACATACACACAAGCATACATTTGATATTGGTTAATATTATTGTTTTATAAAATATTTTTTTATACTGACTAGTAATTTAATCCCTGACACTATCTTTGCTCGGACCATGGCATACCAAACACAGTCACCTACTATTTTGCAGTGTGAAGACAGTAGAGTCTTGAATACCTCTACAGTCTTGTAACTGATACACACTGATTCCATTAGCATAAACAGCATTGTCTCACATACCCTCCTTCATTAATGTGCAATACGTTCACAAAACGAATCATTACATTCATCAGTTGCTTTAAACCTAAGGCCAGTTACAAGCCTGCCTGAGACTGCTTACATGTCACCTGTGTTTCTGTGCCGAGGAAAAAGAACCTGTAAACTTCCATTCCATTTTAGCAACAGGTCAGTCGTAGGCAACAGAATGTTCTAAATACGGTCCTCAGATTCGCATCCCTGAGCTGGTTGTGGAACTGGGGGATCCCACCCTGGAGTAGTTGTATCCTACGAAGACTGGATTTTGCGGAACGGGGTGGTAGCTAGTGGTGGAGTTGTATGAAGCATAGGGTGTCGTCCCATGACTTGCTGTGTATGGCATCGACTGCTGGCTGTGGTAGAGAGATTCCCTCGGGGTCATCTGTCCAGCATTCAATGCATGCGATGGGTGAGACACCATGATGTTCCCATTATACACCATTGGCACAGTGGGAACGAGTTGGTGGTTGTACTGGGCGGGGTGAGTGAGTGGGTATCCTCCTTGAGGTACAATAGCCACACTGTGAATGGATGACGGTGTATGGGGGTTGTGGAAGCTGCTCGGATGCAACAGCAGTGGCTGAAGCCCTACGGAGCTGACGGTGCTGGACAGCGGGTGAAAGCGCGTGAGGGTGGGCTTGCCGGCGGGGTACACATCGAACGAGCCTTGCTCGGCCACGGCGTTCCAGCGGCACACAAACACCAGGCCCGAGGCAAACAGGAAGGCGCCGGTCACCCAGCCGACGTAGAGTGCATCGCCGAGCTCGTGGCGCTGCGCGTCAATCAGCAGCGGGTTGTAGAAGTCGCGGATGATGACGTGGCCCGTCCAGGAGACGGGGATGAAGACGCAGACGGAGGCCAGTAGCTGCATGACACCGGCCACCATCAGGAGGACACTTTTCAGACGCGGTTGATCCGGCAAGCAGGAGAGGCTCCGCAGGCCCACCAGCGCCACCAGCAGGCCCACGCCGGACAGTGCCAGTGAGCAGCACATGAGCCCGCGGGCGGCTTGGAGGTCTGGAGGGAGGAAGAGCAGGGAGTCGTACGACTTGCACTGCATGCGGATGCTGGACTGACGGAAGCAGTTCATCCACAAGCCTTCCCAGCGCGTTTCCATGACGATGATGTTCTCACCGATGAAGGCTGTGACCTTCCACATAGGCATTCCGGTGACGGCCGCTGCCCCGATGAGGCCAACCACGCCTAGGCACAAGGCAATGAGCTCTGATGGTCCTTGCACCATCTCTTTCGCTGTCACTTCGTATTTCTGCCTGTTTATCTCCTCTGTTTTGTTCTCTCTCTTTCCTTTTTTCCTCTTTTCTCTCCTCTTTCTCTTTCCTCTACTCAAGCATATCCTCTACTGTATTATATCCTCTCAAAGTTAATTATCATCAAATGACTGAACCAAAAGCAGCAAGAGTGGCCCAGTACTTAACTCCAAAGCAGCCCCTCAGATGGATGTCTTGGAGCCAGTCCCAGAATAAGAGCATTAGTGCTGCACCGGAGCCCTGGCCATCGCTTCTCCGCACAGCTCTCAGGTGGAATGTGAAGTCATTTGTTCATGAGAAAGAGGGAAGCACTCGGCCTGTTATGGGAGAGCAGCCATGGGCGGCTGTGATTGGTCCAGAGTGATGGGGGTCAGCGGGGCTTCTGCTGATGGTGTGTTTACTGTTCTTCGGGTCATGCTGGCTCAGGCCTCTCGGCTCCCTACACCCACATCATGTCTCTCGTAGTGCTGCTTAATCACAGTATATGTTGTGCTCAAAAGTGCTAACCATGTGCTGACAGTGCCAGGATCTCTGGCATATGTCTGATCATATATATGTGTGTGTGTGTGTGTGTGTGTGTGTGTGTGTGTGTGTGTGTGTGTGTGTGTGTGTGTGTGTGTGTGTGTGTGTGTGTGTGTATATATATATATATATATATGTATATGATCCTTGACTGTGAACTAGTGTGCTATGAGGCTGTGAATGTAGTTTGTTTGCTTCCCTCTATTCACTGTAGTGTTGTTAACCCTTTTTTGGCGACTGAGTATTTGTGGAATATTGCCATCATTCAGACACAGAACAAGTCCTTAGAGTAAAATAGTTACTCAGATGTAACACTCTCAGTCACCACTAGAGAGTGGTAGAGTCCCTTACTAACAAAACCATTTCTTCCTGATTGAATTGTTTAATTTATTTTAAGAGTATTTGATTAAAGCTAATCATGCTAACGTAGCATTGGCTTTGGAGGACATCCAATCTGATATAAAATGTAAACAAGATAAATGTTTTGAGAGTACAACTAGCACATCATTGTTTGTTGTTAGTGAACACATTTGCGAGATGGCAAGAGTTATAAGCTAAATAAACCTTTTGTTGCATGTGGGAGGTGCCAAAATGTGTTGTCATTACAATAGAATACATGTCAAAATACTGTAAACAATTGCAACAGGAGAAGCAGCCTGATAAGTAAATTTATGTGTGAAACTTTATTTTCCATTCAGTTTTACATACAATAACATTAACATTAATCTATAGACCATTGAGTACATATAAAACTTCCCCTCCTTTTCCCTGTATACAAACTATTGGGAGTGTTACACTGATGCCATGTTTTTTCAAGCCATACAAGACACACTCTGTAGTGCCACTGTTTGTGATCTTTAAACAAATAGCCATAGAAATGGGAGCGCCCAGTTCTCCTGTTTGATCCCTCACTTGTCACTAACTCTTTATATGAGTTGTATACACTAATGCTATATATGCGACCTGTTGTTATTTCAGGCCCGTTTTCAGCCAGTATGCCGTTTGTTTTTACCCAAAAAGGTCAAACTATCCACTAACATGTTTTTGTCCCAGTATGGCCAGTTCCCTTTTAAGTGGTATGTATCTGTGTGTGTGTGTTTGTGTGAGTGTGTGTGTGTGTGTGTGAGTGAGTGTGTGACACACACCAGGATGTTGCCCCAGGCTCTGTTGCTTTGGTCACATAATACTTTGTCTCTACAAGGAAGTACTATATAAATGTGTCCTGCCGCAGACAACTACCCTTTTGAAGAGATTTTTAAGGATCCATGGAAATTCATTCCAACATTATGAAATATAACATTGAGGCAATACAGCTGCAGTAAACATGTACCATTTTCATTCACTTTGTTGTACAACAACTGTCATGTGATCCAGACTTGGCTTCCACAGGTACTGGGGCCTTAGGGCATAGAGATCACTATGACACTCCCGTAAACAAAACTGAAGACATAGAGAAGGAAAACAAAGACTTGCCAACTCACCATTCTCCCTGCATGTAGCTCTGCCAAAAAACATTCTGTTAAGTCACTAGTCTTTCTTTTCTTTCTTTTAAGAAAAGTGTTTATTTGAACTCAAAAGTATGGAGTATTCTGTAAACTTAATGCCATATCAAATATCAGTGGCTTGTTTTGTACGTATTTGTGTTGAACCAATAAAGTGGGCATCGTCATTCACGAACTTCAATGAAATGTGCACATTAACTGACAATTGATTATCAACTTACCAAATATCATGTTAAATTTCCTCTTGGAATACTATGGCAGCCAATATTTATTAGTGTTTATAAAAAAATCAACTGTGTAAGCAGAATATCAGAAATACAATCTTTTCATCAAATAGGAGTACATTTTCAATGTTGAAATGTAAGACTAAAAAGTAATAATTTCTTCATTCAAGCTGAAATAAAGGACAAAGAAAATATCCATTCCAGGCAGAATTCTTCATCATACTATGGTTCCATGTTTCCAATTCTTCATCGTACTATGGCTCAATGTGGTTTGTAACTGGTGCTGGACATCTACAGATAGGCAACTTTGCTGTGGATAGACGGATACCTGACAGGCTGCAGAGACGGCTGCCTGGATGGTTGCATGGATGACTGGCTAGACTGCTGAAATGAGGGCTGTCTGGAGAACTGCACGGGGTGCTGTTTGGGGTACTGCACAGACGGCTGTCTGGAGAACTGCATGGAGGGCTGTGTTGAGAACTGCACGGGGGGCTGTCTGGAGTACTCCACAGAGGGCTGTCTGGAGTACTGCACGGAGGGCTGCTGGGACGGGTAGCTGTACATGGACTGTTGCCTGGGGACTAGTGCCGCGGGCAGCAGTGGCTGCGGTGTGTAGGACATAGGGGGCCCGCTCCATTGGTACTGGGGCTTCCGAGGGTCCTCGTCGTCGCGCGGCGCGCTG
Organism: Clupea harengus; assembly: GCF_900700415.2. Lineage (NCBI taxonomy): Eukaryota > Metazoa > Chordata > Actinopteri > Clupeiformes > Clupeidae > Clupea > Clupea harengus. The sequence continues at coordinate 2,021,592 of NC_045160.1, forward strand.
GTACACAGAAACACGCAGCCGCCGGCAAACAGAAAGGCCCCCGCCACCCAGCCGATGTAGAGCGCCTCGCCGAGCTCGCGGCGCTGCGCGTCGAGCAGAAGCGGGTTGTAGAAGTCGCGGATGATGGCGTGACCCGTCCACGAGACGGGGATGATGCAGCAGATGCCTGAGCAGATCACCATGGAGCCGGCGACGATGAGCACCATGCGCTTGGCGCTGTCGTTGTCACGGATGCAGCCCGTACACTGCATGCCCATGATGCTGACGAGGAGGCCCAGGCCGCCCAGCGCAACTGCGCAGCACATGAGCCCGCGGGCCGCCTGGAGGTCGGGGGACAGCGCCAGCAGCGAGTCGTACACCTTGCATTGCATGCGGATATCTGCCTGCCGAAAGCAGTTCATCCACAGACCCTCGTAGCGCGACTCCATGACGATGATGTTCTCGCCAATAAAGGCCGTCACGCGCCACTGCGGCATGCCCGTGCTGGCCCCGCAGCCGATGAGGCCGATGAGCGTCAGGCACAGTGCCCCGATCTCCAGCCCCCCGTTGGCCATTCTCTCGCTCCGTCTCTCCTCTCCTCCTTTGTAACTCTGAGCAGTCTATGTTGGGAAAAGCCCACCAGCCCTGAGCTCTGTTGTGAGAACCACAGACCTAATGTATACTCCAGGTCTTTGTTACTCTCCTCTCCCAGTCGCTGGATGTCCTCCTCTGGAGTTTGGCGACAGGTGGTCCTTCCCCCTCTCTTCTCTGTCTGGCTCTGGGTTGTCGCTCCTTGGGCAGCCCCTGGGTGCTCGCTAACCTGTGTGTGTGGGGGGGGGGACGCTAAGGACTACCGTCAGCTGTGTCTGAGGCAGTGAGGCAGCAGCTTTCCCGTAGGAAGGTTTTGTATCCCTGTGGAACGTGTGCACCTGCTCCAGGAGCCTCCTCCTCCCTCCTCCTCATCACGTTCAGGCCAGCAATGGGAAATGAGTGGAAGGGGAGGGATCTGTGGTCTGTTGCTATGATATTGAATCCCTCAGACCTCTATCTCTCTCTCTCTCTCTCTCTCTCACTCTCTCTCTCTGTGCCTCCTCTTTGTACACCAGTCCTGGGAGGCGAACTAAGCCACAGCCATTGTTTATTCACAAGTCTCCATTTTCTCTCACACACTACCTGTTCCCTTGGGGGATTCAGGGCCACTAAAATGGAAGATTTTTAAAAGCAAAACAACCCATCCTGAGCATTATTGATGTGTAGAAAATATGTAACTTTGGGCAGTAAAATTTCTTAATCGCACTTTGAGGTGCCGCAAATCAAATGTGTGAAGAGTCAAATGAAAGAATGTGATGAAAGAATACATCATCATAGCATAGCCATGTGATGAGCTAATAGCAGATGACAGTTGTGAGCTTTCATGACCAGTTATTTCTAATCATATAAAAGTATAATGTCATCAGTATCAGTAACTGATGAGAGTCCCCAGTATGGTTCATTCGATGAGAGCTTTTCAGCATACAAAATAGGGCGCTAATGCCTAATAATAGCAATATGGCACTGTTCTATCACCGCAATATAAATGTCATGATGACTAGTGACATAACATAGCATGTCATGAATTACTTACCTTTGCAGTAGTTCTTTGCATTCATTCTAGGAATCAAGCCTTAGTGTAAGTATGGTACCAACTCCAAAGTACCAGGAAGCCTAATCATTCTGTGACCAAAAGTCCCACAAGAGACAAAGTAAATAACATGAGAGACACCTGACATATTGTGTGTTTTGTGGTGTATTTTGTTCTGACATATTTAAATAAGTTACCATGACAGACCAGAGTGGATGTAGGTCTAATAAATAACAAAGGCACGGGTAAGTGTCCTTAGAGTTTTAGAACTCAGCTCCAAACTTCAAATTTGTGTAAATAAGTATTTGCTTCCTTTTGAGTCTCTCTTTACTGCTACATAGTGGGTTAACAGGACTGTACAAAGTCATGTTTTTAACCATGGTGGTAGCTAGTCCTCTTTTCTCTTGGTGCATTATACTTTACTTACATGTTTTTTTTTTTTTTAAACCTTTATTTACCATCTTTGTACTTTGTAAAAATTGTGTGTTACTGTGTAAAAGTGTTTTGAGGGGCATCATTTATTCAGTTAGTTATTGGTATCTATGATCCTGTGCTACAGCAATGAATGATTCTCTGTTTGAAGAATACTTTTGAATTTAGGCAGAGATATTTGTTTATTCTGGTTCTATGGTAAACAGAGACTCTCTCCATATTGTTGACACATTCCTGCACGTACTGTCTGTAAAATCAATAAGTGACGAATACCCAAGGAGACATTAGAAGCTTAACAAATTCATTTATTTTTTGTTTCTATTAATTTGAACTGGTCTGTAACATTATTCCGTTGCTTATATGATTCCTTTCATTAAATCTACATTCATTATATCAAACAGATCAAAGATTTCTTGGAAGCCATTTTTTCATCTGTCCTGGTGTACTTCCTGAAGCAGGTGTGTCTACCAGCTAGGCTGCTTCTCATACCTTTCCAGTGACAATTCTAAATGGATTATTTTCACTCAGACAGGATGACGACGAAAAGCCATGAACAGGTCCAACAGGTTCAGCCTCCGCTCAGGTAAGGGGTTTAGCCTACAGTAAGCAACCTTAAGGTTATGCATCAATTAGTCACCACACTGAAACTTTTTCAAATCTTTTCACTTTATGTTGATTTGAGATCCACATGGACCAGTGCCTAAAATACAATGTACAAAAATGCGAAAACAAAACAAATCTAAACTATATACATGCAAATTTGGTCAAAATTGCAATGCAGTGCCTCAAGTCGTCATGGCGAAGGAGGGGTAGTCAGTGTAAACACAGGCTTACTTCGACAGGCTGCAGTGGTCATACTCATCAACATAATATCACCAAACACAAGCACAAGTCACAACTAAGACATTGAAAGTCCTGTGCAAAGTTAATTTACCCTAACAAGGCCTCAACATGTGAAATCACAACAGGGAAACAACAAAGCAGAGAGTATGATATGAACGTATAACGCTGATTGGCTTACCGAGATACGTTAAATTGCTACACACAAAAACCTAAAGGAAAACAGGGTCCACTGCTTTGTTTTAATGCCATTTCTCCCCTGTTCTCTCACTGCAGTCTGGCTTCACTGCAAGCTGTCACACACCCTGCCACAGTCACAATCCATCACAGTCACCCTCTGTCACCCTCTTCTCAGGTGTACTGCACTGGTGTGTATACCATAGATCCCTGTGGAGGAGCAGAGTAGGCAGGCTGGTAGGCAGGCTGGTAGGCAGGCTGGTAGCCAGGCTGGTAGTATCCGGGCGGGTATTGGGAGTAAGGCTGGTAGGTGTATGGCTGCTGGGCCCTGTAGATCACCTGGTTGGGATTCTCCTCCTCATTTGTGCGGGGCGCGTGGCGGCACAGGAGGATCACCCCGGCCGTGAAGAGGAGCGCCGAGGTCACCCAGCCGATGTAGAGCGCCTCTCCGAGCTCGCGGCGCTGGGCGTCGATCAGCAGCGGGTTGTAGAAGTCCTGGATGATGACGTGGCCGGTCCACGAGACGGGGATGATGGTGGTGACGCAGCCCAAGAGGTACAGGCAGCCGCCGCTCACCAGCACGATGTGTTTGGTGCGCGGCCGCGAGTCCACCAGCCGGGTGCAGCGCATGCCCACGGCGGACACCACGAAGGCGAAGCAGGTCAGCGCCACGGAGCTGCACATCAGGCCCCGGGCCGCCTGGAGGTCGGGCGGCAGGAAGAGCAGCGAGTCGTATACCTTGCATTGCATGCGGATGTTGGCCTGCCGGTAGCAGTTCATCCAGAGGCCCTCCCAGCGTGTCTCCATGACGATGATGTTCTCCTCGATGAAGGCCGTCACCTTCCACATGGGCAGGCCCGTGACGGCCGCCACGCCGATCAGGCCCACAAAGCCGATGACCAGAGACACCACGTCGCAGCAAATCGCATCGCTGCGTTCCTTCTTCTCCTTCGCCACCTGGTCGTCATAGATGCTTTCGTTCACTGACTTGCCGGCTTTCTCGTCGTACGCACCAGTGTAAGCACTGTCCCGGTACGACTTGCTGTACGTCCGGTCCATGTAGGATTTATCCACGTAGGACTGAGGGGCAGAGTAAGCCATGATGGCTTGGAGTTAGGGGACAGGAGACCAGCCAAGATGAGTGAGTGTTCACCTCTGCCTTGCTCTGGGTGCCTGTCTCTATGGGCTGCTCAAAGAGAAATGAGCCCAAAGGATTAGGACAAGGGTTTTTACACCCCAAGAAAATATGTTAATGATGCAATGCCATCCGACTGGTTTGGTTGCCTTCCACGCATCTCATAAACCAAAGACAGGGAAACTAGCAATACTGGCTCTCTCCAAACAAACAGAAGTTTAAAAAAAAATGGACACAGTCACCTACAGTGACGTGTATGGTTGTAAGGGAATGTAAAATACTGGCAGTCAGTCATGAGATCATGGGGACCAATAAGCCCCAAACTCCTCTATGTTCTAAACAATTGATATGCTTATTTCATATGTAAGAATTACTTATTGTCAACATCAACTTTCATTTTCAGCAACCTTTAACTGAAGAACACTACATGGAACTTTAACTGGCCCTTTAGTATCGATCAGCTAAATATTCATTATAGTCGGCCCATCAACACTCTTTTGTCCTATATCACTGCCTAATCCTCCATCCTATCTCTCTTCTCTCCCACACTCCATCAAATGCCATTGTGTGCCAGCACTCCCTCCCATCATAGCCTGGGTGAGAAAGACAGGCATGTTTATATCTGTCTCCAGTGTAAATTGATCCCAGGTCAGGTGCAAAAAACGATACCTGAGACACTGTAAGGGTCGGTGTAATCTTCTGCCATGACAGACAGCACACACCTAATGTTTCCTCTCAAAAGAAAAATCAGGCCAGATAGCTGTGTTTCTACCATGTCATGTTGGCTGGCATTTTGTGGTTTGCTTGTGTGTGTGTGTGTGTGTGTGTGTGTGTGTGTGTGTGTGTGTGTGTGTGTGTGTGTGTGTGTGTGTGTGTGTGTGTGTGTGTGTGTGTGTGTGTGTGTGTGTGTGTGTGTGTGTGTGTGTGTGTGTGTGTGTGGAGGCACATTAGTGTAAGTCTCTCTGTGTGTGTGTGTGAGTAGAGGTGAGAGGTACATGTGGGGGGAAGGGCATGTCTTGTCTGTCTGCTTTGCATGTCAGAGACAGAAACAGAAAACTTTGCAGTTCTTGTATTTTCATTCTAAAGGACTGCACAATGAAAAAAGATTTTGATGAAACCGAATGAAAGAGAAACAATACTACAGCCAACCTTATGAACTATAAATACATTCAGTGTCAGACAAACTGAAGTCCTAAACTACTCAAATGTCCTCTTACCGTCTCTACATCAAGTTGTTGCAGCCATTACACACAGTCATTTGTAACATGTGATACAAAATGACAGTGCCATTAATTGGTAAATCTTAACTATTTATTACACATTTTCAATGCATAGTAACACTTCTCTCTATTTAATAGGAAGAAAAGGGTCTTCAGTCAACATTGCTGTAATTCCTTAAATGGAGGGAGTTTATTATGTCTGACAGTAATAAACATCTCTCATTACACCAAGCATAAAGAGAGCTTTCTTTAAAGTGCTTTTATTAAAAAGGTTTGCACATAACAGGGAAAACATAGTAGAATAAATCATCATTTGTGAAAATAAGACAAATAGCAGTGTACAAAAATAAATGTTAGAACTTTAAGAACAAGATTGAGATTTTGTTTCTTCTGCAATTCTGTCCCTCCTACTTCTTCAAACATTACGGCTCTCACGGTAACGGCTGGACGCTCGCCTCTCAGGTTCCCCCCCATCACCCTCATGCTCCTATTGCCATTTTCGCTAGTTTACTAGTGACAGGCTGCGTTGCTGGTACTTGTGTACTTGTGTGCTTGTACTGTAACAATAAAGGACTACTACTACTATGCTGAGGTGTAGACATACACGGCCTCCTCCTTCCTGCTGCGGGGGCCGTATCGGTACAGCATCAGCACCCCGGCGACCGACAGCACCCCTGCCGATGCCCAGCCCACATACAGCGCCTGTCCCAGCTCTGTCTTCTGCGACTCCAGCACCAGTGGGTCGTAGAGGTCCCCGGATGATGGTGTGATGGGTCCAGCTGACGGGCACGAGCGTGGGCACACGGGACAGCAGGTACAGACAGCCGCCCACCACCAACGTCACATTTTTGCCCGGTGGGTCTTCGCGGCAGCAGTTGGTGCCACGCAAGGGCGAAGGCTGAGACCAGGGTGGCAGCGCAGATGAGGACGAAGGGCGACGCACATGAGGCCGCTTGCCGCCTGGATGTCAGGCTTGAGGATGAGGAGTGAGTCGTAGACCTTGCACTGCATCTGTGGATGTCGGCATGCCGGTAGCACGCCATCCACAGGCCCTCCCACATCGTCTCCATGGCCCTCGACAGTTACACAAATCACCATCACCATTCCATCGACTGTATCTTCAGCTTCTGGTTTCAGTGTGGATCAAGACACGCTCAAGACTGATAGAATGTGCATCAGATACATCTTGAAGTTCATAACCTCAGAATGACGTTCATCTGAAAAGAAATGCATTGCTCTCTACACTGCAGATACTTTAATTGCAGCAAGGAAATATTCAACCGAAAACTATAGGAAACGATGGCAGTGTGTCCTCTGGTTGTTATGTTTGTCAGTGACCAGCAACTGAAGCGTAGCTGTGCTTCTTTATTGCATTATTGCCTCAACTGTCCTTCATGGCTGTCAGCACCTCATCGGCACCAGTCCAGTGGCACACGACCGGCAGCACAGTTTTAATCGACAGACATTTCACCTCTCACCCCCACACACAACAGCAGAGATGAAGAAGAAGGACTGCACCCGTACCTTCGCTACTAAGCCCACAAATTCATACTATAGTTAATAACTGGCCGTTACATATAATAATGGTCAGACTTTATTCACACAAGCGACACACTGCAACACACTCATGATATATGGAGGCGACACAGAACACACACACACACACACGCAGGCCTGAGGTCGCTGTGAATTTAGCCTCTGCTTTTTCCCATCCCAGACTGTCCTTCCTCCAGGACCCCAGGAGCAGTGGGCAGCTTTTAAGCGCCCGGGGACCAAGTGAAGTGAACCGTCTGTCTTGGTCAGGGATGGACGAAGAGTGTTCTGTTCTTTTGCATGTGTTTTCTGTTGGGGTTCTTAGTAGAGGAAACCCCTTGTGAACACGGGGAGAACACGCAAACTCCACACAGAAAGGTCCGGGAGATAGCCCAACTGAGCACGTAAGGTCTGGGGAGGATATTCATGTTCATATTAAAGAACCTCCCATTAATATGCATTGGAGGCTCCTCTGCCCACCTGCCAAAAACTGTGCATGACTAAAGAGAGACAATTAGCACTCTGGCATCAATAGCACCATTCCTCCTATGCAGTTCAGATATAGTCTACACTGGGTCATTTTGGGAAAGAGTCTTAAGGATAATTAAGATGACATGGTAATTTCAGAATTATGAACAGCTAAATGGTAAGGTTTTGTTCAGGGTTGGGGAGTAACTGCTTACATGTACGGAGTAACATCATTCAGATACATTTTAATGTACAAAATATTTTTTATGTACAAAATAAATGTAATTGTAATCCGTGACAGTTACTAAGAATAAAATATGTAATTAAATGTATCAAAATGTTGCTTTGCATCTTTTTGCTGTCTAGACAAGCTCCATTCATTTGGCAGTATGCGGCCACATTTTGAGTTTGCACCACCCCTCGCCTGCCAATCACAAAATAATCGGAATTTACATTACTTACTACATTTTTAACACAGTAACTAGTAATCAGTAACCTACTACGATGTTATATTAACATATAACAAAACCATGCTTACGTTAAATGTTAAAGTAAAGGCTTATTTTGTAGAGCCGGGGGAGGAAGGAATAAAAAAATTAAGAGTCTGCTACAATCAATGCGGTTTTACAAATACTTTTAAAACTTTATTTCATAGATCCTTAACAATTAATTATAATTCAACAGAGATGCACATTATGAATGTACAGGTTTCTTATTGTTTTGCCTTTATATGTCAGGTTATTTGCTTGTTTTAAGTTCCATTTTTGCTGCCAACACTGTTCTTTGAGTCTTGCTACATTTGAATAATGGGAAGTGTGGTGTCATCTGATAGAGCTGAAGGCGTTCATGGCTGGGATTTCACTGCCCTTCTGACCAGGAAGAGAACAACATACATCAACAGAAACCCAAAAACCTGTCAGACAAGTTGGGTGGGTCTCTACATGACTCTGACACTAGCAGTGCTCTGTCCTTTATGTTGGAGACAAAGTGCGTGGGTGTTTTTGACTAATTTAATCTTTCATATGTGAGGCTCTGAAGTGCTTCTTCTCTGAATGTTTTATGAAATATCAAAAAAGATACAGTGCCCATCAACACTCCTCAAAACATCATATAAATTAAACTATTATTCCAAGAAATAAGATTTTTAACGAATGGTTTGACACAAGGTATGGAATTCCTTCTATAGGTGTTCTGCCTGTTTGCAAGTGGATTTCCATTAACTGCTAGCACCATTAACTGTTAGCATGTTTTGCTGAAGTACAAAAAGTAAAGTCAGCCGCTCAAACACACGCATTATAATCTGTCCATCTCCTTAAAACATTACTCACAGACATGCCAGGGAACTATCAGGGATGGAACAGGCTTCCCAGCATACTTATGTCACGCCATCTCCTGACCAATAAAGGTACCGTATGTAAAAGTAAGAAATGAAATGTAGGCTATCGTAAACCCGTCATATTCAAATGTTGACACTTTCCCTCAATCCAACCCGTTGCCATATTTAAGCACATTTCTGAACTTTGTCAATGTCAATGTCAATGCGAATTAAACATGGATATTCTCTAAATCAAGGCAGGGGGAGTTGACATATGTGGGTTCAAAACGTATTATCTCCACTCTAATTGGTACACTGACTTAGATACTCACGTTTAAATGTTTTGTAGGTGGCTTATATAAATTTGATACAAATTCGATTGAAATCACTAGTCTCTTCTCATACACACAACAGACTCATGGCTGCCTGCAGAGGGCGAAAAACACCGCATGGTGCTTTTAGATCCGGCAAACGAACAATGAAAGCTCAAGTTGTTCAACGTTCTCCTTTAGCGAAAAGTCTGAATATGGATGAACTCTCCACATGCCATGGTCGTGTCTAGGGCAGCCTCTCGCAACGTGCGCAACTTTTTTATCGAAAGAGACTGCGCTGTAAACATCGATTTGGATACCGTGATCAACATGAATTTGATGGTTTAATGTTGTCTCAGAGTTATAGGCCTATAAAACAGTCACTTCGAATGTGAAATCAAATACATCCTATTTTTAAAAATCAAGGTGCATGTCTACACTAATACAATTAATAGTATAATTTATTGTCATTTTAATGCAGTTTGTTAAGACAATGTATTTCTGGAATTAATATGTTGAAAATCAAATCTGTTTGGTGTCTTTATCTTTATCAGATGCTATCTTTATGGCTATGACCTGCAGGTGCCATAGTATAGGCTAAGTATTTATTGTGTTTGCAGACAATAAAGAAAACACTAACAGATGTACATATTAAGTAATACAAATTAAAGAATAGGTATAAATAGGTATACATTGACGAGTCATGGCAAAGTGGCACAGACTATGACGTGTCAAAGGCGAAGGTAATGTTCATTATTGTAATTTGACATGAATTCATACACACATTCTAGTAGTGATTATTATTTAAAATATAAAATAATTGATCCTTAAAAAGAACCAAAAGCCTGTTATTACAGAAATGCAGACATGCTTCCTTCCTCTGGTAATATGGACTTTAGTACTCTTTGAGCTTTCTTTCAAAGTTTTTGAGATCCTGAAGACTAAATTCAAATTCAACCCCCCAGGTGTACATTGTAAGTGTGCATATGTGTTGTTGTTGTTATGTTTTCTTCTGTGGAGGTATTTGCTTATTTAAAAGTGAAATGTTTCATAGTTTGTCTTGTTTCATTCAAACAAGAGCTGTGGGCGTGTGATACAATGTGTGTAGTGCAAAGTCACAGCACAAATATACACAAATATCCAAATTTATACAGAAACAATAAAAAATGCCTGAACCTTAAAACAAAAAGACATAAATGGCATTAAATTGGACTGTTGTTTCAGTCATTTTTGCACTTCTTGTCATGATTTGGGACATTGTTTGGCCTCCAGGGTCCTACTCTGCTCAGTGAGTGCATTGCTTATTGCTCCAGTAAGTGTTGTGTATGTTAGAACCCCAATCGCAAGTCTGTATATTGACTTGCACACATTAATGATGTTCATTCATTGGGGATCCCGTACACAGTCCTCTTCCAGGTCACTGGGAACCATGCCACAGTTGGGGAGTATCGTACCCATAGTTATGCCAGCTCTTCTGCAGGGGGCCTTGATGGTCAGTTCTTTCTTCAGAATTTTGACTGCAACCTCTCTTGAAGTGCCATGGTGCATGGTGTGGTCTCGGTGCAACTGACCAGGGAGAACTACCCACACATATATATTATAATTAAATATGGTTATATATTACATGTATTATGAGGTGGCCAGTGCCTTGTGTAGACGCGAATCACAAGCTGTTCTACTTTGTTGCTATTATTTCAAATATGTGTGGGGTGATGAAGGAAGGTGGTCAACTTGTAAGAGTGGGCAATGACAGTTTTACAGCCTCCACTGACACTCAGACTCAGGTGAATAACATCAATGATGGTTATCTGAATGATCCCCCACTTCTCAGTCTTCTTCCAGGCCATGCCTGACTTTAACAGCAGCAACAACAACAATAATAATAATAATAACAACAACAATAATATTCAGAACAATAATATGGATTATAATCATTTTTTTATAGAGCAATACAAAACAGTACATGACCTTTGTGTGTAACTAAGGTTGTAGTTTTGAAAACCTAAACTGAACTTGTCCATTTGCACCTAATACTTGGTATACTTGGTAACACACCACAAAATGCAATATTTTTCAAATACATGAATGCAGTTTAGTCCATCTCACAGGATGTTTATTAGGAAAGCCTACTTGTGAGAGCGGGCAGTTCTATAGCCTCCACTGACACAGTTTTGTATCTGAATGATCTCCCACTTCTCAGTCTTCTTCCAGGCCACTCCTGACTGTACAACAGCAACAACAATAATAATAATAATATTTATTTATAATCCATTTTACAAAGTGCAGAGGAAAATAAAACAGACAGTCAGAAAATCATCAGGTTTTCAAAGAAAACAGATCAAAATAATTAGGGAGGGCTATGTCAAAACCAATACAGTGGTACATCAATACAGAGAAAAAAACATTTTAGTTGTTGTTCAACAATGCAATAATGCACACACAATTTTAGCTAAATGAACATGTCATTGCTAGCATGTCCCATAAGGAATGAATGTGGCTATTCATCAGCTGTTCTAATTGAGCTTCCATATCAGTATCACCACTAGCCTCTCCATGCTCTTCAGTGAAAGACTATGACACCAATTTTCGAAAACACACATTTCAAATTGTGTAATTCACTCTACCCAGATCAAATATTGTATATAGTCATGTAACAGGAGTTTTAAGCTTGTGAAGATATTTTTGTGATTTTAATGTTATCATAGACTCATTCTAGCTTCTCCCATATCATTTGTATACTGTTATATTATGTAACAGTGCAAAGGTAAGCACTAAAACTACACCTACAGTCAATAGTATCCAAAAACATTGCTGGTTGTTTTGGGGATAAATAATATCAATGACTTTGATTCGATTGGGATCCCACACGCAGTCCTCTTCCAGACCACTGGGAACCATACCACAGTTCGGAGGGCACCAGGCTGTGTCGTATCCGTGATAATGCCAACTGTTCTGCAGTGGGTGTCCTTGGTGGTCAATTTTTTTAACCTTGCCAACATTCACTCTCACTCTGAGAACGACTCTCTGTGATTTAGGCAGTCCCAGAGGGTACCTGCTGGCCTTCTGCAGATCCCGGCTGAGGTAGACTCCCCGTCCCAGCATACCATCCCTGGACTGCCTGAAGCCTGATTTCTTAATGATGGCAGCAACTTGTTTTGATGTGCCATGGTACATGGTGTAGACTCCACCATCACCTGGCACTTCACAGCTCTGGAGGCAAGAATTACCTGATGGAAGAAATACATTTTCTGCCCACATCTTGATTCAAGCCCTGAGAAAGAAATTGACTTTATTTATATAAATAAAGAGACATTGGCGTACTGGGGAAAATTAAATATTTCAAGAATAGTCATAACATTTGAGAATACATTTGGTTGAAAAAAGGTCCATGTTAGGGAATAACATGTTAGGGAATGTTAGGGAATAACAGCCTGATCCTTGTAGGCTGTGACTGCTGATCAATTGGCCAAACCATGTTTTCTCTGTGTAGGACGTTCAAAATATGTCTTTTGGCACATTGATTTAATGACCTAATTAACTACATGCATCTTACAGACATGGGTTGTAATTTTTCTAATTTATGTGTGTGTGACGATGTGATGAAGAAAGTTTTCTGATTCAATGTGTCGCATTGTCCTAGTTTGCTAATTGATTGGATAATTGTACACCATGAACCAACGTGAAAGAAACACAGAGTAGAGTAGGTAGAGTTGAATTAACCACCCTCATTACCCATGATTGAATTTCACTTTCACTGAATTCATCCTGTTTTGATAATGTCAACTGTCAACATTATAAACATGTTTTGACAGCAGTTTAATGAAACAAACAGAGTGTCTTTTCACTTTTAAAGTTGCTTCTATAGTCTATATCAGTCATGATAGGGTTAGAATTTCTTGAGAATTTAAATTAAGACATATTCACCTTTTAAGTGGTCTGAAAATCTTTGCTCTGGTTCAGTGAAATGTATCCAAATGAATGAATTCTCGTCAGAGAGTGTTTTCTACTTAATGTGAACATGCAGAGAAATTCTATTGGTTGAAGAGGGCAGAAATCGTAGGTGTGTCTTCATGTTACATTTACATTTAGTCATTTAGCAGACGCTTCATGTGTTGTTTCAATTTCATTTCATGGTTCAAATAGACCTTGGACACGTTACAGAGAATGTTGCCAATCAAACACACCCCTCTGTGTCTGCCAATAAAAAAGTAATCTCAAAATAATCAAAACTATAATAAGTTATTACCTATAATGACTTATTACATTTTTAACAAAGTAACGAGTAATCTGTAACCTACTACATTTACCATATAACCAACCCAGGTTTAAGTTAAGGCTTAGTTTTTAGAGCCAGGGTGAGGAAGGAATGCAAAAGTCAAGAATCTGCTATGAAAACAATGCTGTTTTCCTTCTTGTGGTATGGACTACTTTTTAAACTTTATTTAAAAGTTTTGCAGGTAGATAAATGTACTTTTTGGCTTCATATGTCGGGGTATATGCTTGATTACAAGTTCCATTTTTCATTGTTTCTCTTGTTTGAATAATGGGAGGTGTGGTGTCCTCTGATAGAGCTGAAGGCATTCATGCCTGAGATTTTACTGCTCTTCTGCACAGGAAGAGAACAACCAACAGACATCAACAGAAACCCAAAACAGGTCACACAGGTTGGGATGGGCTGACATTAACCTGAGTTTCAAAATTAAATATGTGCTATCTCTGTGGGGGAGATGTACGTTCGTTAGAGAGCGCTGTATAAACACACAGTATTAGGTGCAAAAAAAACAATTTCAGTTTAGGTTTCCAAAACTACAACCTTAGTTACACACAAAGGTCATGCAGTGTTTAAGGTTTTGAAAAGTTCTCTATAAATAAAGATAATTATTAAAAATATTGTTACGATTATTATTGTTGTTGTTGCTGTTGTTGTACAGTCAGGAGTGGCCTGGAAGAAGACTGAGAAGTGTGGGATCATTCAGATAACCATCATTGATGTTATTCATCTGAGTGTCTGTGGAGGCAGTAGTGGGATATAATAATAGTGGCTAATACGTGGTATACAGACCCATTCTTTATGCTAAATGGGTTTTAGGCCTCTAACATTAGCTTTTGCCATTAGATGTGAATGACAAAGTGAAAAGTCAAAACTGTTAAAGATATGCTGTGCTGTGCTGTGTCTTCACTCCCTGAATTTTACACAAAAAAAATGGCCTTATACAAAACAACTTTATTTGCTATTTATGTCATTGTTATCTGAAGTTTTTCCATTCAGGTTGATGAAAATTACCTGAAAAGTATTTCAGTGAGGAAAATATATACTCTTGCTTAGCCTCTTTTGGTATGCCATTATAAAGAGCATAGTCATTCCGCTTCAGGCGATCTGCATGATCAAGGTTGACAAGGCTAGTCCATTTTTAGGAATAAGCATTGAGTCTGATTCTTGAAGAATGTGAATGCTGATCAATTGGCAAGACTATATTGTCTCTGTGTATGACATTCAAAACATGTCTTTTGGCACAGTGATCATTTAATTAACTGCATGCATCTTACAGACATGGGTTGTAATTTTGTAATTAAGGTGTGTGGCCATGAAGATAAGTTTGCAGATTCAATGTGTGACATTGTCCTAGTGTGCTATTTCATTGTATAATTGTACACCATGAATTAACATGAAAAAAAAATGTCAACTACAGTAGGGAAGGTTACTTGCCCCATCACATGTGTGTCTACTACTTTTCAGTGTCAAATGTTCTCAGTATTTGAATCAACCGCCCGCAATTCTCCTGATTAAATTTCACTTACTCGTCGGTAGAATTGTAAGCTGACTAAATTCATCCTGTTTTGATTATGTCAACTGTCAACATTATGAACATGGTTTCACAGCAGTGTTCCTTCCTATTTGTTTAATTTAACTAGCAGAGTGTCTTTTCACTTTTAAAGTTACTTCTATTGTTTATATTATTTCTTAGAGTCGTAACTAGAACTAGAACGGCTAGAATTTCTTGATAATTTAAATGAAGACGTATTCTCCTTTCTCAAGATCTTTGCCCTGGTTCAGTGAAATGTATCCAAATGAATGAATTCTCGTCAGAGAGCGCTTTCAACTGAATGAGAGAGAGCATGAGAGAGGCATTCTATTGGTTGCAGAAACAGTAGGTGTGTCTTCATGATTTTAATGTTATCATAGACTCATTCTAGCTTCTCCCATATCATTTGTATACTGTTATATTATGTAACAGTGCAAAGGCAAGCACTAAAACTACACCTACAGTCAATAGTATCCAAAAACATTGCTGGTTGTTTTGGGGATAAATAATATCAATGACTTTGATTCGATTGGGATCCCACACGCAGTCCTCTTCCAGACCACTGGTTTAGTAAAACATTATCCTGAACACACAGGCACAACAGAGGTGTTGTTCTTGGTACTCTTTATTTGTCCCCCTGAAAATTGGTCTCTTCTCTCATCCCTGCTCTGGAAAGTTACTGTTTCATAGCTGTAGAAGTAACAAATACCCAATACAACATCATCAGAACTTGAAATACACGTAAAGACATCTTATAACCCTTGTTGTGGCCTGAAATCTTTCACATTTCCATCGGCATCTACAAGCTATTACCTATTACTGTTTCCTAATATAAGTGTTGTGCACAAATGTCATTCACTGAAGGCATGTATTCAAAGATGTTTATTAAATGAAGTGATTTCCATATTGTACTGGAAGAGCTGATATTCATCCAGTATTCTGTACAACAGTGAATTCTCACATCTCTCAGCGGTAGTTGCCACTTGCAGCTCCAGACCCTCCACCTCCACCCATGTTTGGGGGAATTACTTTAATAATGGCAATCCGTTTGGGATCCCACACGCAGTCCTCTTCCAGACCACTGCGAACCATACCACACTTTGGAGGGCACCAGGCCGTGTCGTATCCGCAATCATGCCAACTCTTCTGCTGGGGGTGTCCTTGGTGGTCAATTGCTACAACCTTGCCAACTTTCACGCTCACTTTGAGGACGACTCTCTGTGACTCGGGCAGTTCCAGAGGGTACCTGCTGGCCTTCTGCAGATCCCGGCTGAGGTAGACTCCCCGTCCCAGCATACCATCACTGGACTGCTGGAAGCCTGTTTTCCTAATGATGGCAGCAACTTCTTTTGATGTGCCATGGTACATGGTGTAGACTTTATCATCACCTGGTGCTTCACAGCTCTGGAGGTAAACAAGACCTGGTGGAGGAAAGTCATTTTCTGCCCACATCTTGATTCAAACCCTGAGAAAGAATGGACATTATTTAGACAAATAAAGAGACATTGATGTTTTGGGGAAATACAAGTCAAAAAGAAATGTTTCAAGAAAAGTCAAAAAATGTGACAATCCATTTTTTGACTGAAAAAAAGTTCATGTTTAGGAATAAGCCTTGAGCCTGATCCTCGTAGGCTGTCACTGCTGATCAATTGGTCAGATTATATTTTGTCTGTGTTGGATGTTCTAAATATGTCTTTTGACACAGTGATTTAAGGATTTAATGATTTTATTAACAACATGCAACTTACTATGTGTTGTAATTTTCTAGTTTATGTGTGTGTGTCCATGAGCATAAGAAAGTTTGCTGATTCAATGTGTTGGAATGTCCTAGTGTGCTATTTGATTGGATAATTGTACACCATGAACCAACGTTAAACTAGAGCAGGTAGAGTTAAATCAACCGCCCACATTCCCCAAAATTAAATTTCACTTACTCATCGGTACAATTGTAAACTTACAAATTCATCCTTTTTTTCATTATGTCAGCTGTCAAAATTATCAAAACATTTTGACAGATGGGTCTTCTTTCTCTTTGTTTAATTATCTAACTAACAGAGGGTCTTTTCACTTTTAAAGTTGCTTCTGTAGTCTATATAATTTCTTAGAGTTGTGACAGTTGAGGGTGTAGTAACATTTTACATTCTTGCTTTCACTCTCTCCCCTGGAGTGGATAAAATGACATTACCACAAGAATTGTCAAAACCATTTCCCACTTTACCACTATGTTTGAGTGACACAAGATGTTTTTAGTTTCCCCCACCCCCCTAAAAATCTGTAATTCTCATGTAATCTTGGTTAGACCATATTGTCTCTGTGTATGACATTCAAAACATGTATTTTGGCACAGTGATCATTTAATTAACTACGTGCAACTTACAGACATGGGTTGTAATTTTCTAGTTCATGTGTGTGTGTCCATGAGGATAAGAAAGTTTGCTGATTCAATGTGTGAGATTGTCCAAGTGTGCTATTTGATTGGATAATTGTACACCATGAATTACTGTAAAATAACAAAAATAAGGCGTACATTGTAATGACAGGAATGAAGAAAGAATATTTCTCAAATTTAAAACAGGTTGTGGAATAAGGAATGATGATGATCAACTGAAAGTTCTGAGAGCATCTGCAATTAAACGTAATTGCAATTATACATAGGTGTGTCTTTTGTGGTGTTTTCCTAATGTTAAATTATTAAAAAAAATATCTGAACCATTTGGATGATATCCAGTCTCTTTAGTTATTACCTACACTGCTTATGAGAATCAGTCAAGGAATGTAATCTTAGCCATCTTTCCTTCTTACTTTCCACAAATCTCACCACAAATAAAACACTTTATTAAAAAGACAAGTCAAGCAGTGAAGTTGAATTGTTTGTGGCGGTAGCCATTTCTGATTGTTTAGTAAAACGTTATCCTGAACACACAGGCACATCAACAGAGGTGTTGTTTTTGGTAGTCACTATTTGTCCTCCTGAAAATTGGTCTCTTCCCTCATCTCTGTTCTGGAATGTTTCAAAACTGTAGAAGTTACAAAATACGCAATAAAACATCACCAGAACTTGAAATACACGTAAAGACATCTTATAACCCTTTGTTGTGTACTGCAATCTTTCACATTTCCATCGGCCTCTTCCACGATGTATGACCTATTACTATTTCCTAATATAAGTGTTGTGCACAAATGACATTCACTGAAGGAATACATTCAAAGATGTTTATTAAATGAAGTGATTTCCATATTGTACTGGAAGAGCTGATATTCATCCAGTATTCTGCACAACAGTGAACTCTCACATCTCCCTGCGGTAGTAGACCATCCATACTAATTTATGTGTGTGTGACCATGAGGATAAGAAAGTTTGCTGATCCAATGTGTGGGATTATCCTAGCGTGCTATTTGATTGGACAATTGTACACCATGAACCAACACGAAAAAAACATTCAACTAGACTAGGTAGAGTTAAATCAACCGCACACATTCTTAGAGCCGTGAATTGTTTAAGAATTTAAATGAAGACATATTCACCTTTTAAGTGGTCTGAAGATCTTTACTTTGGTTCAGTGAAATGGAACTGAATGGATAAATTGTCGTCAGAGAGTGTTCTCTACTAAATGTGAACACGCGGAGGCATTCTATTGGTTAGATCAGGCAGAAACGGTAGGTGTGTCTTCATGTGCTGATTCGGTTTCATTATATGGTAAAAAATAGACCTTGGAGATGTTACAGTAAGATTATGTTGTTTTTCTGCAGTGTAAGGGGGGGGGGTTGCCAGTCAAACACACCCCTTGTGTCTGCCAATCAAAAAGTAATTGAAAAATAATCAAGAGTGTAATCAATTATTTCATTTTTAACATAGTAGCTAGTAATCTGTAACCTACTACATTTAACATACAACCAACCCTGGTTAAAGTAAAGGCATATTTTGTAGAGCCAGGGGAGGAAGGAATACAAAAATCAATGATGTTTTCCTTATCAAAGTTTTGCAGGTAGATAAATGTACAAGTTTCTTATTGTTTTGGCTTCATCATTCAGGGTATATGCTTGCTTACAAGTTCCATTTTTCATCGTTTCTCTTGTTTGAATAATGGGAAGTATGGTGTCCTCTGATAGAGCTGAAGGCGTTCATGCCTGGAACTTTACTGCTCTTCTACCCAGGAAGAGAACCACCTACAGACCTCAACAGAAACCCAAAAACCTGTCAGACAAGTTGGGTGGGGCTGACATCAACCTGAGTTTCAAAAGTACATATGTGCTATCTCTGTGGGCCAGATGTACATTCGTTAAAGAGCGCTGTACAAACAGCAACTCGGCAGAAAGCGCATGCTGTACCTTTTCATTTCACGTTGGATGTACTAAACCTGCAGCTGATAGCATAATCAACGCATGTCAACGGCGACTAACCGTAATTTGGGGTGAAAAGGGAAAAGCTATCTGGTAGGAGGCCAGCAAGAAAAAATCAGCA
Source organism: Clupea harengus (assembly GCF_900700415.2). Lineage (NCBI taxonomy): Eukaryota > Metazoa > Chordata > Actinopteri > Clupeiformes > Clupeidae > Clupea > Clupea harengus. The sequence goes on from NC_045160.1 coordinate 2,040,889, forward strand.
TTGATAACCAAATTTGATTTTGAACAAAAAATACTCACCATTATTTATGGCAATGTCAAGTTCACCTCAGTTTACACGTATGTATTTAAGTAGGAGAGGGATGCTTTAATATGAGTAAAGCAGAGTTGTGATGGGCGGGCCCATTCAATGGACCTTTACAGGAGCCCAGCACTTTCTGTGGGTGGGCCTGCCAGCACCTGTACATTATCATTCAATCACAGGTGCAACTGAATGTAATCATGGAACCGCCAACTAACATTAATAGGAATCAAAACTTTAGTGAACAATAAATAGATATACATGCTAATAAGTAAGTGAATACTTTTTGTGCAGCTATAACCAACAAATTCACTAGCCATCTACACGTAAGGAACACGAAGGGTAAGGGTTTGGTGTCCCAAAAAGACCAAGAGAAGCTTAGCCATGCTTTTATCTGCAGTAGGCTGGACTACTGTGCTGGTCTCTAAACTGGACTTTCCAAAAAGACCATTAAACAGCTGCAGCTTATTCAGCATGCTGCTGCTAGAGTTTTATATAGGACCAAGAGAACAGAACACATTAGAAATTCTAAAATCTTTACACTGGCTTCCAGTATCACTGAAGGGTGATGGCATCATGTATTTTACTTCATATAATATGTGCGTTCTTTTAAGTATATTACTTATTTTGAATCATATTACTTTCTTATAATCACATGTTTTTATTCTATTTTATGTACTTTTCTTTAATTATAAATTTTAAGATTTCTATATTTTAGTGCTTTTCATTTTGGATTTAGCTTTTGCTCTGATTCATGTAAAGCACATTGAATTACATCTGTGTCTGAAATGTGCTATACACTGTAGATTTGTGTCAGTTGATCTTAACTGAACCACATATATTTGCAGCCTGAAACAGGCATTTGTGAAGCAGATTTCCATGACTTTTCCAAAACTTTCTGGCTTTCTTTTTCAGCAGCCTCAGACAAATTCTTTATAAAGCTCCTTTGAGTGACCGTCCTTGAAGACCAAAATCCAACAGAAGTGTTGTGGTTGATTAATCTACAAAGCCTCTAACACCTATCTCCACTGGTCTTGTGTTTGCTTGCCAACCTCATTGCCTCACTTCCACTACCAGTTCCACATAGTTTAGCTTCTTCCTTTCAAGTGCTTCCTCCAAAGGGAATTGTTAAATCAATAAAGTAAACGATGTGCTCACACTCAGAATACAACACCATGTCTGATCTCGTATGAGTCACACCAATACACTGTGGAACTTGAAGTTGTCTACCAACATCAGCCAGCAATCTTCAATCCCGCACTTTGCCCCATTTTCCAGTGCTGTTTGTACATGCCTAGTGCCCACTTTTCTGCTCCTCTCGCACAAATGAAATCCTACTGTCCCGGTCATTAACCAGCGAAGAGTCAAACCAGCTAAACTTGTTTATTAAGGAAGCAAAGGCAGCTGGCTTTGTTATGTGTGCTCACTACCCACTCTGTTGAACTGGCACAGTTTACCGCGTTCATCGACCATCTGTCTTCAAACCACATGTGGACACATACTTTGTTTAACAGGAATATGCAAGAATACACTAACAGATTGCTCTTGTATACATACAATGTATTGATAAACAAAATGCACATTTATGTGATATGCGCATGTGCACCCCAGTCTCTGCGGGAGAGATGCTGATTGATGTTGATGGTAATGGTAATGTGATGATTGATACCATTAATGTGGTAATGGTAATGTGATGATTAATATAGAGATGTCTGTATTCATTGATGTAGGTGTGTTCTTGTATAATTTGTTCAACACACTCTGGCACACTTTCCTGTGCACTGCTTTCATTCCCATGTCTGATCTGTGTGGTTAATGTTTGCGATCCCCTGCTGCTGTTTAGCAATCACACTTCACAATCACATGTCTAGTCATTATTGATGTCATGTGCACTTATGTCACCCTACTCAGGCCCTAATGGACCAGATAGAAACTGCAGAGATTCATGTAACACCCAGAAAGCAACAGGCTGCATACCAAACATACCTAAAACTTGTTTGAAAAAAAAATAACTGCCATTCCCTTCAAAAAATCAATTGTGTTCACTCAAAAATACTCAAAAGTATCCTAACAAACAATATGATTATTCACTAGAACATTTGTTAATAAAAAAAAATAAAAAATGTCATTCATTAATGAACATTCAGTTATCCTGCTGAATCAGATAAAACAAAACCCCTTGTTCACAGAGAATATAAAAAACACTGAAAACACACATTTAGCAGTTTGACAAATCCAAAAGGGTCCATAAAGCAACTAACAAAATACCATCACTGAAGTAAATCCACAGAGACACCTCCACATTAACACTATTAGCCTACTGTATCATATCTACTGAGACAAAAATTACTATATGATGGAGTCAGTAACAGCCTATCCCCACAGAGCACAGGAAGAGAGAGAGAGAGAGAGAGAGAGAGAGAGCGAGAGAGAGGAAAATTGAATTGAAAGCCTTTATTGTCATTGTATTTGCATACAACGAAATTTGGAATCCGTAGTCAATTAAATCCTGGCGGCTGTTGGCATAGCTGGCTTTGCAAATCTCGACTAACAAACACAAAAAATTAGAACAAAACAGTATAAACAAAACACCAAACTCGAGAGCAAGGAGCCGCCGCCCATGCGCACCGCCATCTTAGCATCTACTGTATGTGTATATTGGCATCAAAAATGTTTGAGCACAGAAATGTTAAATTAAGCATGAAATGAAAAGTGAAAAATAGAATTAAATGTATAAAATACTTATTTCATTGAATAGGCAGGAGGTGCATAGACAGTAGTTACATTAAAGAGATTCACTAAAATGGCAAAGTGAGTAATAATCAGCTACAAAGGACAACTTTTCAGCCTCTTCATTCTGCACTTTGCATAGCAAACTCTATATACTAATGGGATCTACATTTATTTTAAACTGGGTCATGTTTTCAATTAAATTCAATTTTATTTTATTTTTATAGCGCCAAAATAATAAAATTGTCTCAAGGCGCTTTACAGAGCCCAGGGCCTGTTTTCTATATTCAACACTTTATATCTAACTTTCTTAAATCATTAAAACATTTCAGTGCCAAGCCTACTACCCTAAGTCCCAAACAATTATATAAATCATTCAAAATAAAATCATGGGTCTGCTTGGGTTTCCACGGTCCACACATAAGTCACGTACGACACGTAAGTCAGGTGAACTGGAGATAGTAAATTGCCCTGGGTGTGAATGTGTTTGTGTGTCTGCCCTGCGATCGACTGGCGATCTGTCCAGTGTGTTCCCCTGCCTTTTACCCAATGAGCACTGGAATTGGCTTCAAATAATCTGGCTGATAGCATTTGTGTTTGGTGAGTTCTAACAGACAGTAGAGCCCAAGACCTTCATGACAAAGACGGACCATCCTAGCCATACATCACTCGTTTTTAACCGTTTTTATCTAGATGATCTATAGAAGATTTATATATGTAATTTCTGTACTGACTGGCCAGTCATAAGCATTTTGCAATGGCTGCACAAAAAAGTTTTCCGCACCCATTCTTCATTAGATTCTTGACGCTGTTATTCATCAGTTGGGTCAGATAACATCTCCAACTCTCTAATTTCAGCACTGACATCTACAACAAAGAAGAACACAGTCAATCGTCTTTTTCTAGTGTGATCTATGCCAGCTGAATGATCCCAGCGCCACAGACCCCTGAGAAAGCATTTTGATCAGTCTTAAAAACACCAGTGTATAAGCAAGGCTTTGGAATGTGAGTTTACTGTTCATGCAGATAGATATTGGATATAATGAAGATCTGTGGAGATCCTGACTTACCCATGCTAAACGGGAAGCTGGATTTCAGTGCATGAGCCATAGCTTCCAGTAACTTAATTCTCAACCAGTCCTCAATCAGTTTCTTGCAAAGAAAAAAAAAGATTAAATTCAAACAAACATTTTGTTTAAAGATTCCTGAAGTAATCGATTCACCTGAGTAACTGAATCTTCCTAAAGAATTCTAAAGAATTTATGTAAAATTATAGAAAATGTAAAAGTGAACAAACCGTCAGATTTCTGAACAAAACCAGCATCCTGTTCTTTGCTTTGTTGAACATGGTGTGCTTTAGTGACTCAGTATGTTTTATCAGTACTCTCTGCTTCACCATCATGGATCCCGTTCCAACACATTCTTCAGCCTCTGCAGCCAAAAATACCACATTTGGTTTAAATTACCGAAATTAACTCTTCAAATAAGTCTTTCTGGAATTAACCACAATTCCGCTGACTTACTGTTGTATCCAGGATTCATCTCTTCTTTGATGGTATCTGTGATTGATGCATATATTTCCTTCTTTTGTTGCGCAATCTCTCTATATATCGTATGCTTCAGCTTGGCTTGCTGTATATTTTCATGAAAAATCAATGAAATATTGCATTCATAAAACAATAGTACATTTTGAAAACATTATTGCTTTCTTTTTTTGGCTAACTAGTCAGCATTATAAAAGTAACACAAAATTGGCACGGTGGCTCAGTTGCTTGCAATGCTTGCACTGCCGCCTCACAACAAGAAGGTCATAGGTTCGATTCCCGCATGGGGCGCTGTTGGTTCTGGGGGGCAGGTCCGCCCCAGAGTGCACAGTGCTCAGGTGGGCTATCTCCCGGGCCTTTCTGTGTGGAGTTTGCATGTTCTCCCCGTGTTCACAAGGGGTTTCCTCCACTAAGGACCCCAACAGAAAAAACATGCAAAATAACCGAACACATGTCCATCCCTGACCAAAGATGGACAGTTCACTTCACTTGGTCCCCGGGCGCTACAAGCTGCCCACTGCTCCTGGGGGGTCCTTGAGGAAAAACGGTCCAGGATGGGAAAAAAGCAGAAAATAAATTCACCGCGACCTCAGGCCTACCTGCGTGTGTGTGTGTGTCCTGTGTCGCCTCCATATATGCACGTGTGTGTTCCAGTGTGTCGTGTGTGCCATTAAAAACCTGACAAAGGTCTTATTAAAAACCTGACAAAGGTCTTAGATTCCAGGTGAAAAGAAAAACGCTTCCATTCAGAGCCACAAAAACAAGTGGTTGTGAGTGTTTTAAGAGGCGTGGATTTCCATCTTCCTCCTTTATTTTCCCCTACTATCTTGCATCACATAATTTTATAATAATTTTAGCATTTCAAAACAAGTTTTACACTTTCAGTACATTTTGTTGTCTAGCAAAATGACAACATAATGCATCGTTAAGTGTAGGTTTATTTATTTATTGTTACACCAGGTTCTATTGCTCGTAGCTTGACTATTCTCTCCCTTGTACGTCGCTTTGGACAAAAGCGTCTGCTAAATGACTAAATGTAAATGTAAATGTAGGTTTGTGCAATGGTGCAAGTACTAGAGAGTACTAATAAAAAAGTAAGAAGTTTCCAAATGAAGCAATAAGGCTTTAGAGAGGAGCTACACTGAACATACATGGCAACTTCACTAAAGTTAAATTAATTCATGGAATGTTCATTGTTTCACCACACTAGTCAAATGTGTGACACATAATAGGAAAATTCATTTCACAAACAAATGTTGAAGTGTGTTTTTCCCCCATTAGACGTGGTACTTTTTCTTACCTCAGTGCTTGGTGATATATTTACCACAAAGATAGAGATAGAGCGGTGTAAACACGCTCGCTTACCTCAGCTTTTAAGAACCTCAGAATGTGAGTCATTGCTGCAGGGTTGCTGTAGCCCTCAGTGACACTGATCGAGCAGATACTGAATCGTTTGACCTTCTCCCGCACTGACTGTCTAGTTTCCCCTTCATTTCTGCACACATTACATTGGACACATGTCACACAGGGAGGTTGTGGATGAATAACTCTTTTCAGACTACTGTAACAATACTTACGGGAACAAGGCGTTAAACTTTTCATTGATGCTTTCGTACATAATCTCAGCCAAAGACTTGTTCAGGTCTCTTGTTTCTCCATCTTTTGACCTGAGGTAACCTTTATTTCTGCACAAGGCTGATAGAGTCTGATGGTATCCACGTCCATCTCTGCCTGCCTAAGGAAATGGTATTGAATGTTTAATTTATTAAATGTGTGTGGATTAAAGCATGGTAGATCTGTAGCAGTTTTACATATCATACTATGAAATAACTTTGGTAATCGGCCAAGCAGTAGTGCTTACTGGTACATCCACGTTTTTCTTGGTTATTTCAGCACATTTCATCTCTGACTTGTTAACTCCATCTGAGAGGCACTTCTCTAGTTCATCGTAACATGATTTTAAAAGATCAACCCTTAGACATTTCAGTTCATCGCCCAGCTTCTTCCTCAGCTCATTGTGCAGCTTAGCTTTGTCCATATTCTGAAACACATATAACAGAACCATCTGAGTTTCTTCTCAAGATAAGACTAATTTACAGACAACACAAGGACACCTTTATTAATGGTGACACTTACCATCTCCTCGTTGTTATCTTTGGATGTCTGTATGAGGGACAGGATCCCTGTGGCACTTGTAAAATACTGTGAGGCCACTCTGTTGGCGTGACTGTGGTTAAGACTCCTCAGCACCTCTCTCAGCTTTGGTATCTCTTCCGTGGTTTTTTCCGAAGAAATAAATAAAGAAAATACATAGTGTCTTTGTCAGCTATATTGACAAGTGAATCTGCTCATTTTGTGCTCACTTCATGAAATACACAAACTCCCTTTATGGGTGATGATGAACAGCACACACTCCTCTAATGGAAAAAAGAGACAACTACTAAAACTGATGATGCTCTACCTGTGTCCTCCTGTTTCAGATATGGCTTCTTTGAGCAGAACTCCCGTGAACTTACAGTAAACACTGAAATGCTTCTGATGTAATATTTCTGAAAAAAATCTTAATCAGTCAATCAGTCAGCTATATGATCACAAAAATCTATCACAAACACCTCCTGGGTGAGAGAAATACCTGGAGTTGACATTGTTTTTCAAAGGCTTGTTTCACACGATTCTTGGCCATGTTATTCCTGTGCTGTATGCATTTAAGCTTTTTCTCTGATTCCTGGAAAATAGGGAGAATAATAATACACTTTGTATTTCATCTGGCATAGATCTGTCATCTAATGCAGTGGTGTCAGTTTGTATCCATTTTTCACTTACATTGTCCGCTGTGATTTGTAGATCTTCATTGTTTAGTCTAAGGGATGTGAAAATCAAATTTTTTAGTTTTCTGCATACTGTTTTAAACCTAATAACATAATAAACCAAACGAATAGTACACTGAACACACTCTTTGGTACTGCATACACTTACATAGACAAAAAATATATGATAAAAAAAGACTGACCTTAATGATCTCATGTAAGACTGGGGATCCATATTATCAGTTTTGGTGCAGATGAAAGTGATGCCAGTGCATGCCCCTCCCTGCACCATATCTGTCATGCTGCTCTTCAGGATCTCCCAGGCTGCCTTGTCAGATGCGGCTCGATTGATATCACTCACAACCCAAACAGCTGTGCACTCCCTTAACATCTGGAAAAAATATATGTTTTTGTTGTTTGTTTGGCTTAATGGAATAGATTACAAACAACTAGTTCAGCATATTCCAAACCCGTTTCATCTATTCAGTATGAAAAATGAAATAGGTGTCTGTACCTATATGAATTGTCAGTGTATTGAAATTATAAACTATATTCTCTCCCCCCCAAAAAAATCACTTGCCAAATATGACATTTTTCATAGCTTTAGCTTAGCTAAAATAATGGCATGAATACATATGAATAATAAGAAATGCTATTAATGAATTTATATACAGTATGAATGTAAAAAAATGTTTGTTTAATTATGTCTCACCCTGGTTCTCTCCCCCTGCTGGTCAGTCTATTTTGGGTTTGTTTATATTGCTGTGCCTCAGTTAACCTTGGTAATCAAATCATTAACTGCACCTGTTTTTGCTTAATCTGGCTTTCTTCTGGTTTGAATCAATTCTCGTTATTTTCCACTTTGATTGGGTGTGGAATTGTACTGTCAATGTGGTGACCTGAGGTCTGAGACAAGAATCCTGTAATTTGTTTCATTCAAATAAATTGTGCGCTAATCTGCACATGCATCCAGAATCATCTTCAGTTTGTGACAAAGAGCACTACAGTGAGCACTTACTGATTTCCACATCTCGTCTCTGGTCTGATTACAGTCTCCATTTCCAGGGAGATCAACTAGCACAATGTTCTGTAGAAGCTCTTTGTGATCTGGCACGTTGATTCTCACAGTCTTCACTACTGGCCAATAGAGTCCCCCAAAATCAGACTCATGATGTTGAATATAAGGCCTGATTTCTTCAGAGAGATCTGAGGCCTGTTTGAGAATGGAATTAGACTTATTAGGTTATCATTTTTCACAAATATGAGCTGTAAATAAACCCACTTGAACTCACAAATAATTACAATCTACAGCTACAAGAACTGTAACTTACCTGAAACCTTGAAAAGGTTTTAGTGGCTAACTTGAGCATGGCTGCAATAGATGTTGAACGATCGTCGTTCATGAGTTCATCAAAGCTTTTTCTAGTTGCATTCTTTCCATACAGTGCTTCAATCTTGTCTTCTGCCATTTTGCAGATGGTCTCATCCCTTTCCTTTTGTTCCGCTAGAAAACCTAGAAGGCTCTTTAGCTCATTTTCCCAGGCCTACAAATGAACATGAAGTATTTTCAGTATTAATATTAAACATAGGATGTGAGTCGTAACATTACAGTATGACAGTGGTAATGTAACATTTGTAAGAAACCTCTTTTGAGATGAATTCAATAGTTGCTGTGTACTGGTCTCTGTCTGCCCCAGCCTCCACTTGTATGATGACTGATGTACAGGCATCGAGTGTCCCTGTCATTAACAGCTCCTCCTCATCTAGGATGGCATTTATCAGGGAGCTTTTACCATCTCCTGTCCTTCCAAACACACCAATAGTGGTTTTCTGTATCGTTTTCTTTAGCAGATGTGTCATAATGTCCCTGGACACAACAAACAAACAAGTCATACATAGATAGAAAGATAGATAGATAGATAGATAGATAGATAGATAGATAGATACATAGATAGATAGATACATAGATAGATAGATAGTTTGTTCGAATTAACAGCAACAAACAAACAAACAAATCATAGATAGATAGTTTGTAATTAACAGCAGATTCAGGAAAACATTATCATGCATGTTAATTAGTGCTATTTTACTGAAACAGGCAATGTACCTGATGAAGTTCATAAATTTTTTGTTGGTCTTGGCGTGGTTTTTGATTTTCTTCTCAAGTCTGTGTTGAACCTGTGCCATGACTTCTTGTGCTCGCTGTGTAGCTGCAATCTCTTTAATCTCTAAAATTAAAATTAAATAAAAGACCATAAGACCATAAACAATATCTGTTCTTTGACAATTACCTATAGTGAGAGTTAATGTGAAAGTCCATGTCTTTTTGCCAAATCTGACCACAGTATCCAGACAGGTTTGACTAATCCTTTAATATAAGACTATGATTGAATGGATTGGATGAAGTCATGAGGCTGTTGGATGTGTGCATGTGGATCTTGTTATCATTCAGCTATAACCATTGTTATCATTCAGCTATTGAACTAACTATTGAAGAATTCCTTAAGAGGTTTTATTTTTTTTCACCATAATTTAATTTGTGGAACAGATGGATGTGACACAGTATTTACCATGGGATGATGACACTATCAGTAACTTGTCTGTTATGGGACCCTATGGTAACCCACAGAAGAGCCATTCTTCATTCAGAACAGTCATTTTTAAATGTAGACATTTTATAAGTTATTTATCACAGGTTCCTACCTCCTGTTCTCTTCTTCTTCCATTCTTCCTCTTCGTGGGAATCACTCTCTCTTCCTCTTTTTGCTTTCTGTTTGCTCTCTGGAAGTAATGAGCCCCCTGGTATGACCCCAATTTCCTCACAGGTGAGATGTCTTCTCCCATTCTCCTCCATCATCTTGTCTATCTTCTCAAAGAGTTTAAGGACCTGACTGAATCTGTAAATCTTAACAAATATGTGATGCCTCATCTTACACTCCTTTATGATCAGGCCTAAAGGGTCTTCCTTTTCACCAGCGTGAGATGTAGACACATGTCGCAAGCTTTTCACAGTAGTTAGTACAATGGTATAGTTCATGGCCTCATCGCTGAACAAGTTCAGTATGGCTTTCACTTTGTGTCTGTCCTCCTCTGAGAAGTTGTCAGGCTGCAGCACCAGTATAAATACATGAGGCCCTGGAGCTGACAGGGCTACACACTCTTTCACTGCCACCGAGAGCTCATGTTTTGTTTGTTGGGGATGAAACAGGTCAGGAGTGTTAATGACTGTGATGGGTCTTCCCTCCACCTGTCCTCTGACTCTCTCACTTACATGTTCTTCAGAAACCTCAAGGGCTTCAGTCTGTAATGCATCTCTTCCAAGGATGAGGTTTCCCACTCGGCCATTGTCCAGTTCATTCTTCCCCAGCAACACAAGCCTCACTGCAGAATATCAAACCATTTGCAATATAACAGTATAACCTTAGTTCACAATTAATCTAAACCACTGAAATTCAGACTGAACCAAATTAAGATAATCTGTTGAAGAAACTATGAATTTTGGCATATTTATCTGTTTGTTTTCAGCCTCCGTTTAAATACGTGCTAAAATAACCAGTCCTTCCACGATTTCGCAAAACAAAAGTGAAAAAAGTTGCATTTTAACATTAAGTCTTGTTTTCCTCTATTTTATGAGCAAATTAAAGCAGTAAAAAATGTGACGCGTGAATAACTTACTGTTTGGAGGTTCTTCAACACTTCGTTTTCTGCTTTTCTGTTTTGCTTAAGATCTCAGTTTTGGAATGTACTTTTCATGTAAGCTTTTAACCGATGCCAGAGCCTAAGTACTTCATTTCGTCGTCAGCTGAACAAGGTGAACTTGAATGCGTTTGGATTTTCCAAACTAAGCCTTATACCAGACAAATTATAAGGCAGAAGAGCAACCCTTAGGATCAAGTTTCTCGGAAACGAAACCTACGTAAATTCAAAGAGATTCCACCCCCCCCTGTAATTTCACAGATAAATAAACCATTATAGCTGGCCCGCTTGTGAACGGGTGGTTTGAGTGCGAGACGATGGGGGCGGTGTCCAGCCCGCCCGCCGGTCTAGACGTCGCGACACACCTGTGTTGCATCAAAACAGCTGGTCAGGGACAGGATATACTTCGGAGCTCCAAGACGTGGGTGAGTGCTGTTTTTCCGTTGCATTGTTTAGATTGAGATTAAGTGCCGTTGGCTTAGATAGCTGATTGTCTCGTGTTGCAATTGCTGGTCTGTGTACCTTCGATATACCCCACGCCTTGTCTGTACAGAGGAATAGGAGGGGGTATACTTATCCTTTGCCCCCTGTGCTTATGGGTTGCTGTGGGTGCCTTCTGGCTCTTGATGCGTATTTTATCACTGAATCTATGATTGGGATGAATTGAATGTATTTTATCTGATTGTGCTTTGCCCATCTGAAACACCTATGAATTTGCTGTCTATTATATTGCTAATTTATATAGCCATCTGTCCCTGTGTATGGGCCTATATTCTGCATATTATTTATTTAGCACGTAGCACTTTACATTGATGTGATGTGTGTTTGGGCCACTGCTCCCTCCTCAAGGTGCTTTTAGAAAATACAATTTAAAGAGAAATAAAAATCTTTGCTTTTCCCTAAACCTGATTCAGTGTCTGGGTCATTTTGTCCAAATTAGGTAACCTGCAGGGGGCAGCAATTAGGCTTGTTTATAGACCCTTTACACACTCACCAGATGACTACAGCCCAATAGATTCACCATGTCATTGTTTACAGCAAAATACATTAGCTACTCGGATGAGCCAAAATGTGTCTTCAATTAAATGACAAACGAAACTTTAATTTCAGTGCTTCACTGAACATTAGCTAAAACAGTAGACTGTAGAAGAGCTAAAAAATGTATAGCAATACCACACACACACGTCAGGTTTAACCTTTGTCCCTCTCTTTCTCATAATCCCTCATCTCTTGTTTCTCCATTCAATCCTTTTTTCTCTCTGTGTGCATTTAACATAAGCAGCATGCATCAATACTAGTATAGAAATTTGGGATCTCTCTGAGGCAGACTGGCTAACAAGTTATATTGATGTGGGAGTTCACCATGAAATAGATCAGATTTTTTTTAAAGTAACTGTGCAGATATACAATTCCTGGAATGGGAAGTTTCAGTTAGTATTCGTTTTTATTTTTTTTACTTTTTTACGTCAACTTGTAGCATATGAGACAAATAAAACGATTTCATACAACACAAGTTCAGGACGTGTGCCATCAACTGAAACCTTTATATCAGGATTTAAAATCCTAAATATAATTATTAATAATTAAAACCCCCATTCTGCTGATTTTATTAGTGTTAATGAAATAAATATTACAACTAATCTGTCTACAGTTCTCAAACCCGAAGATGTTTTGCCAAGTCTAAAATAAACATTGGAGTATGCAACTGAATGAAACTTTTATTCTTTTGAGGAACATACACAGATTATTTGTTTATCACTTTCAGAATAGACTCTCAATTGTATGTTTGGCATAATAGCAAACATTTTAGCCTATAAATATAGCATAAACATCTCGCATAATGTTCTCAATATAATCGAAAACTTTTTAGCTAATGCAAACTCAGGTCAATTCACAACCCCAAATAGTCTGTGAGCGTCTCAGCCACAACCACTGTTTCCATTTTTCAGCAGCCTCAGACAACTCCTTTATGAAGCTCCTTTGAGTGACCATCCTTGAAAACCAAAATCCAACAGAAGTGTTTGAGTGGTTGATTAATCTACAAAGCCTCTAACACCTATCTCCACTGGTCTTGTGTTTGCTTGCCAACCTTGTTGCCTCGCTTCCACTACCAGTTCCACATACCCGTAAATCCTCAAATAAAGACCGAGATTCAATTAGAGGCCGGGCTTCAGATAGTAGCCAGGGGCGTGGTCGATACAGACAAATAAAGGCCGGGCCCCGAATACAAGCCGGGGGTACAAAAAGGTACCGGTAGTATATTGTAACAAATCACGGAAGTATGGAATATTTGTTATGGCTATTTTGTACACACTAAACACAATAAAATGGCACGGGCTGTATGCCCTGGTACAAGTTATCACGAAGAGACTGTGCTACCGTCACACACCTGTATAAACTCAGTCCCAACACAGAACAACGACATGCAATGAGAACAGTAAGAAACATTGTTAAGGAACATCGTTGAGCGCTAGTGCATCACATAGAGGAAAGTATGCGCCCGCCGCACGTCATTATGGGGCGACTATGCCGGCACGTTACAATATTTTACTGTAGCCTACCAGAATCAGTCCATCAGCACAAAGCAGACATCACAATTTAATTGAATGCATTTCATAAATACATGTTCTCCTCATGTTGGCTAATTTCATGGCTGTTTGCAATAAAACAAAGAAATGTTTCAGCCTACAAGGCGAATTTGTTATTATACAGTTACTTGCCTAAACGATAGAAGACATTCCTCCAAAATACCTCTTTTTAATGATTTTGTTGCCGTTTCTGATTTCCGCTAAGAAAAAGATGTTCTTCAGGCTAATAGAACTTTAACGTTCCAGGTGTTGCGTAGCAACCCATTACTTGCTGACTTCAAGTTACAATGACTCTTCGCTATGTTAAATGACCGACTTCTTGCAGAATGATATGAAAGATGTGAATTAGAATTGCCAATGACAGCGGTCATTAACTTTTCGCAGTGGTGAATATCAAGAAATGACAGACCTGCTAACGTTGGGGTGCGCCATTCAAATCAACGGAACTTTTTTGAACATTCTGAAGAGCCGTAAGTAATAAAGGCCTGCCCCTAATACAAGCCTGCCCCAAATACAGGCCGGTGCGCTGTGCAGCCTAAGTAAATAAAAGCCCCTGCCACTATTTGAGGATTTACCGTAGTTTAGCGTTTTTCTTTCAAGTGCTTCCTCCAAAGGGAATTGTTAAATCAATAAAGTAAACGATGTGCTCACACTCAGAATACAACACCATGTCTGATCTCGTATGAGTCACACCAATACACTGTGGAACTTGAAGTTGTCTACCAACATCAGCCAGCAATCTTCAATCCCGCACTTTGCCCCATTTTCCAGTACTTTTTTTTACATGCCTGGTGTCCACTTTTTGCCCCTCTCGCACAAAATAAATCTTGTCAGTAACTGGCAAAGAGTTCACCTCAACTTGTTTATTCTCAAACAAACACTCGACTGATTTTAAAACTTAACGAATCTGGGTCAGGCTAGTTTTACATCCAAATAAAATATGTTTTAATGAACCAACACACCCAAACACAGCTGCAGCCTGACTGAGGTTCTGTGGAGTTGGGAGGACATCATAAGTGGCTCCAACGATTAATTTAATGTGGTTAGCGTCCACAGTCCAAAGTTCTCTCCAGCTGATCTTCCTTGTTTTAAAACCATGCCAGCTTTAATAAATAATAAATAAAACATTTAATCTCCCATACGAAAGGTTGTAGTATGAAGCTATTCATTCAGCAGGTTTGAGTGTATTTTCTGAGCTATCAGAAAAGATACAATGCCTACACTCCCACACTCCGCAAAACATGAATTATGATGAAAACTCTTATCCCAAGACATAATTAATGAGTTTCAATAAATTGCGTAACATATGGTGCATTGTGAGTATTCTGGTACACTGAATGTATAGGATTCTTTTCTGGGTGTGCTGCCTAGTTACGGGGGGATTTCTATTAACTGCTTACTATATTCTGCTGAAGAGGTACAGGAAACAGAAACAGCCCGTCTAACTTCTTCACTTGGTTCTGTCCACTCGTCTCCTGGGGGAAATGAGTCACAGACATGCAGGGAACAGGCTTCCCACTGCAGCATACTGTATCGCCATCTCCTGACCAAATAAGATACTGCATGTAAAAGTCACAAGTGAATTGTACATAATCAGGTCACATGCACATTTTGACACTTCCCTCAGTGCATCATCAACAGAGTTGTCCTAGGCTACATTTGAAATAGTCCTCTAGGTTTCCTGTAACCTCATGGATGTCCTGCACGACAATCAAGTCATATGGACTTTCAAGTAGATAGATGAAGTTTCTTGGTAAATGTTTTGCAAAATGAAAACACTTTTACAGCATGATGTTGCCAAGTAGGCTTGCCAAAACTCATCAATTAGTAAGTTAGCTAACTTTTATCAGTGCTGTATGCAAAGGAAGTCTTTTTGCTGTTAGCTAGTTAGCTTGCTTGTTTCAGACCAATCAATCTGTGCCCTAATGTCTCTTTATGGTGAAAAACTGAGTCTGCTGTGTTTTTAGTATTCATATACTGTATAGGCCTACTTGAATCACATCTGTCACAGCTGTGAAAATGTTTGAATAAATACTTCACCATATTTCTGGCAATGTGAAGTTGAACATTCCTCCAATGGAAATAGAGGCTTGTCAGTTTCCATTGGGTATGCTGCCATTTGCCATTTGAAATTGTGGTGGAAATCGAATGCGAGATTAGTCTAATAATTAGATATTAGTAATACCGGTACATGTATTAGTCTTCTGCATAAGGATCAGAAACACACAGAGTGAACAGCAAGCAGTCTGTGAGAATTGGATGGATTCCCTCACAGGCACTCAAGAAGAACAGGGAGTTTCAGCACACTATATTCTCAAGGACAAAAACAACCATTCCAGTCCTTAATATTTCACATGGCATGCTTTGCACAATGACATTTGCAATACACATAATTTCTAATACCAAATGTTTACAGTTTTCTGTCCTGACACAAAGGAACGCAATGACTGGAATACCACACTATCCTTTCTTTTAGGTCTTCCAACCTTGGACAGGAAATTCCTCATCAACCCTTTGGAATAGGGGTGGAATAGGGGAGGAGCAGTAGGGGAATTCCCAGAGCATGACCAGTTCTGTTTCAGGGAAAATGAAACTCAGATTGGATGTTGTTTGCATGGTTTGAATTTTGTTTCTCTGAACATGATTCATGTTAGTTCATATCTGGTTGGTACTATAGCCCATGCTGGGCAAACAGATGTATGTGAACCTACCCACTGCTGACAATCATGTCTATTTATTGCATCATTTGGATCGGAAATCAACAAGACACCAGTTTAAATGGAAACTCCTCAGTAAATAAAATAACCCTGACTCTGGTACATATTTTGTGTTCTCATGCTATACTCTTGACTTTGAAGTTGTGAATGTGTCTATTTGCAAATAAAATCAAGGTATACAAGGTAATACACCTCAAAATGCAATATGCTATTAAGTCCATTTCACAGGATTTTGATTAGACAGAGGAAGGCAAACTTGTAAGAGTGGGAAATGGCAGTTCTACTGCCTCCACTGACTTTGGTGAGTAACATCAATGATGGTTATCTGAATGATCCCACACTTCTTAATTCACTTGGGATCCCACACGCAGTCCTCTCCCAGACCAGCTTACCAGGCCCTTTCATACCCAAAGTTATGCCAGGTGTTCTGCAGAGGGTGTCCTTGGTGGTGAACTTTTTTTTTAACCTGCCAACCTTCACTTTTACTCTGATCACAATTCTCTCACTAGACTCCTAGAGTCTGACAACATTCGGTGCATAAGAGCTCTTCAGCAATAGCCTAAGCAGAGCAGATAAGTCATTTTATTTCCTCATCCTAACTGAGACTGTAGAGTTTACGTGTACTGGCAGCCGAACTCTACCCACTCACTTTGTTTCTGTCTTCCCCTGCTAGTATAGACTATATTCACTCTGGGATGCTGCTTTAGTCTCTCCACCCAAACTGCTTGTAGAAACCTACACGTACCCATCCCCACCACACTGTCATACACTTATTCTACCCCATACTCTATGTTAATCTTTTCCTGCAATGTAAATAATGGCCACCATCAGCATAGGTTTCTGTTTCATTGCTCTACTTTCCCTTGTAATAGTAACCGTACGAGCACACTGTATACCTATTAAGCTGTTCTACAATACTTGAATGCTCTCTCCCCAACTTTTCCACCACCAATTGTATGTATGAACCATATTATGTACTTTTACATTTAGTCATTTAGCAGACGCTTTTGTCCAAAGAATAGTCAAGCTACGAGCAATAGAACCTGGTGTAACAATAAATACTACTTTACATAAGAAATATAACAATATGAAATAAAAAAGAAAAAGAAGTGCAGAAATGTAACTGCTGTAATTGCAAGTTACGCAAATACATTTATCACATGCATGCTTTGTACACTTACCCCATGTATGCTGTGTACATTTACCACATGTATGCTAGCATGCGCATCATGATACATGTATGATTTGCTCTTGAAAGTTGCTGTTTCATAACTGTAGAAGGTACAAAATGCCCAATATAATATCATCAGAACTTGATATACATTTAATTGACAACGTGCCAAATATGCAGGAACACGTAATGACTGACTGATCTGATAACCCTTTGTGTTTGATGAAGTCCACAAGTTGGACTGCAATCTTTCACATTTCCATTGGCATCTACAATCTATTACCTATTACTGTTTCCATATATAAGTGTTGTGCACAAATGACATTCACTGAAGGCATGAAATCAAAGATGTTTATTACATTAAGTGATTTCCTTATTGTACTGGAAGACTTGAAATTCATCCAGTATTCTGTACAACAGTGAATTCTCACATCTCTCAGCGGTAGTAGCCACTTGGAGCTCCATACCCTCCACCTGCACCCATGTTTGGGTAAATTACGTCAATAATGACAATCCGATTGGGATCCCACACGCAGTCCTCTTCCAGACCACTGGGAACCATACCACAGTTCGGAGGGCACCAGGCCGTGTTGTATCCGTGATAATGCCAACTCTTCTGCAGGGGGTGTCCTTGGCGGTTAATTGCTATAACCTTGCCAACATTCACTCTCACTTTGAGGACGGCTCTCTGTGACTCAAGCAGTCCCAGAGGGTACGCTCTGGCCTTCTGCAGATCCCGGCTGAGGTAGACTCCCTGTCCCAGCATACCACCACTGGACTGCTTAAAGCCTGTTTTCAAAATAATGGCAGCAGCTTGCTTTGATGTGCCATGGTACATGGTGTAGACTCTGTTATCACCTGGTGCATCAAAGCTGGCGAGGCGAGGCTGACCTGGTGGAGGAAAGTCATTTTCTGCCCACATCTCGATACAAGCCCTGAGAAGAATGGACATTATTTGGACAAATTAAGAGACATTGATGTATTGGGGAAATACGAGTCAAAATCACATGTTTCAAGAATAGTCAAAACATTTGACAATCCATTTTTTTCATGAAAAAAAGTCCATGTTTAGGAATAAGCCTTGAGCCTGATCCTCGTAGGCTGTCCCTGCTGATCAATTGACCAGACCATATTTTTTCTGTGTAGGATGTTCAAAATATGTCTTGGCACAGTGATCATTTAATTAACTACGTGCAACTGACAGACATGGGTTGTAATTTTCTAATTTATGTGTGCGTGACCATGAGGATAAGAAAGGTTGCTGATGCAATGTGTTGGATTGTCCCAGTTTGCTTTTTTATTGGATAATTGTACACCATGAACCAACGTGAAAAAAACATTCAACTAGAGTAGGTAGAGTTAAATCAACCGCCCACATTACCCATGATTACATTTTACGTACTCATTGTTACAATTGTAAACAGACTAAATTCATCCTGTTTTGATAATGTCTGCCGTCAACATTATAAAAAATGTTTGACAACTAACAGTGTTTTTTCACTTTTAAAGTTCTATAGTCTATATCATTTCTTAGAGTCGTGACAAGGCTGAATTTCTTGAGAATTTAAATGAAGACATATTCACCTTTTAAGTGGTCTGGCCAAGTGAAATGGATCCGAATGAATGAATTCTCATCAGAGAGTGCTTCCTACTAAATGTGAACATGCAGGGGCATTCTAACGGTACAGGCAGAAACGGTGGGTGTGTCTTCATGTGTTGTTTCGATTTCATTTCAAGGTTGAAATAGACCTTGGACACGTTACAGTAAGAGAGGATTTTTGTTTTTTCTACTGTGTTTGCAGAGTAAGGAGAAGGGCGGGGGTGGGTTATGTTTGCTGCTGTGCTGACATTTTACATTCTTGCTTTCACTCTGCCCCCTGGAGTGGATAAGATATCATTACCACAAGAATTCTCAAAGATTACCTGAAAAGTATTTCAGTGAGGAAAAGATGTGCTCTTGCTCAGCCTCTCTTGGTATGCCATAATAAAGAGCATAGTCATTCCGCTTCAGGCAATCTGCATGATCAAGGTTGACATGGAAGAGCTGTTTACTCCTTCACAACTCCTTCATCTTTCCTCATCTTTAACATTTACATTGTCTAAGATGTTCTAGACCAAGTGCCACTCTTTGTTTGTTTTCTACCAAGTCAACAAGACATGAATGACTCGTGTCTTTTGTGGTGCTTTCCTATTGTTTCATTATTTTAAAAGATATCTGATCCATTTGGATAATATCCTGTCTCTTTAGTTGTTACCTACACTGCTTATGAGAATCAGTCAAGGAATGTAATCTTAGCCATCTTTCCTTCTTACTTTCCACAACTCTCACTACGAATAAAATATTTTATTAAAAAGACAGGTCAAGCAATGAAGTTGAATTTTTTGTGGCGGAAGCCGTTTCTGATAGTTTAGTAAAATATTATCCTGAACACACAGGTACATCAACAGTTTTTGGTACTCTTTATTTGTCCCCCTGAAAATTGGTCTCTTCCCTCATCTCTGCTCTGGAAAGTTGCTGTTTCATAACTGTAGAAGTTACAAAATACCCAATACAGCATCATCAGAACTTGAAGTACACGTACATCTTATAACCCTTTGTTGTGTATCTACAATGCATTACCTAGTACTATTTCTTAATATAAGTCTTGTGCACAAATGTCATTCACTGAAGGCATGTATTCAAAGATGTTTATTAAATGAAGTGATTTCTTTATTGTACTGGAAGAGCTGAAATTCATCCAGTATTCTGTACAACATTGAACTCTCACATCTCTCAGCGGTAGTTGCCAGCTCCATACCCTCCACCTCCACCCATGTTTGGGGAAATGACTTTAATGATGGTAATCCGTTTGGGATCCCACACGCAGTCCTCTTCCAGACCACTGCGAACCATACCACAGTTCGGAGGGCACCAGGCTGTGTTGTACCCGTTATAATGCCAAGTCTTCTGCAGAGGGTGTCCTTGGCGGTTAATTGCTACAACCTTGCCAACATTCACTCTCACTTTGATGACGACTCTCTGTGACTCAGGCAGTTCCAGAGGATACCTGCTGGCCTTCTGCAGATCCCGGCTGAGGTAGACTCCCTGTCCCAGCATACCATCACTGGACTGCTTGAAGCCTGTTTTCATAATGAGGGCAGCAACTTCTTTTGATGTGCCATGGTACATGGTGTAGACTTTATCATCACCTGGCACATCCAAGCTGGCGAGGAGAAGCTGACCTGGTGGAGGAAAGTCATTTTCTGCCCACATCTTGATTCAAGCCCTGAGAAAGAATGGACATTATTTAGACAAATAAAGAGACATTTATTTTTTGGGGAAATACAAGTCAAAAAGAAATGTTTCAAAAATAGTCAAAACAATTGACAATCCATTTTTTTACTGAAAAAAAGTTTATGTTTAGGAATAAGCCTTGAGCCTGCTCATTGTAGGCTGTCACTGCTGATCAATTGACCAGACCATATTTTCTCTGTGTAGGACGTTCACACGGTGATTTAATCATTTAATCATTAAGTTAACTACATGCAACTTACAGACATTGGTAGTCATTTTCTAATTTATGTGTGTCTGACCATGAGGATACAACATTTTGCTGATTCAATGTGTTGGATTCAGTGAAATGGATCTGAATGAATGAATTCTCATCAGAGAGCGCTTCCTACTAAATGTAAACATGCAGGGGCATTTTAACAGTACAGGCAGAAACGGTAGGTAGGTGTGTCTTCATGTGTTGTTTCGGTTTCATTTCATGGTTAAAATAGACCTTGGACACGTTACAGTAAGAGAGAGGATTTAGTTCTACTGTGTTTGCAGTGTAAGAGGGGGGGGGGGGTTGAGGGTGTGGTGACACTTTTCTTTTAGTTATGTAATCTTGGTTAGATGGTGTTGATATATAGCACCCAAAATATTTCAGTAGCCGGCACAGCACAGCACAACACAGCAGTAAGACCCATTCTTTATGCTAAATGAGTATTAGGCCTCTAACATTAGCTTTTGCCATAAGATTTGAATGACAAAGTGAAAAGTCAAAATGTTTAAAGATGTGCTGTGCTGTGTATTCACTCCCTGAATTTTACACCCAAAAAATGGCATTATACAAAATAACTTAAATTTCCATGTATGTCATTATCATCTGCAGTTTTTGCATTCAGGTTCATGAAAAATGTACTCTTGCTCAGCCTCTCTTGGTATGCCATAATAAAGAGCATAGTTATTTAGCTTCAGATAATCTGCATGATCAAGGTTGACATGGAAGAGCTAGTCCATGTTTAGGAATAAGCCTTGAGCCTGATCCTTGTAGGCTGTGACTGCTGATCAATTGGCCAGACCATATTTTCTCTGTGTAGGACGTTCAAAATATGTCTTTTGGCATTGTGATTTAATCATTTAATCATTTAGTTAACTACGTGCAACTTAGACATGGGTTGTAATTTTCAAATGTGTGTGTGTGTGACCATGAGGAAAAGAAAGGTTGTTGATTCAATGGGTTGGATTGTCCTAGTTTGCTATTTGATTGGATAATTGTACACCATGAACCAATGTGAAAAAATATTCAACTACAGCAGGTACATTACCCTTGATTAAATGTAACTTACTTGTCGGTACAATTGTAAACAGACTAAATTCATCCTGATCTGATTATGCCAGCCGTCAACATTATAAATATGTTTTGACAGCAAGGCTCCTTCCAAAAAAAAATTTATTCAACTAACAGAGTGTCTTTTCACTTTTAAAGTTGCTTCTGTAGTCAATATAATTGCTTAGAGTCATGACATGGCTAGAATTTCTTGAGAATTTAAATGAAGACATATTCACCTTTTAAGTGGTCTGAAGATCTTTGCTCTGGTTCGGTGAAATGGATCCGAATGAATGAATTATCATCAGAGAGTGCTTCCTACTAAATATGAACATGCATTTTAACAGTACAGGCGGAAACGGTAGGTGTGTCTTCATGTGTTGTTTCGATTTCATTTCATGGTTGAAATAGACCTTGGACACGTTACAGTAAAAAAGGATTTTTTTTTCTACTGTGTTTGCAGTGGAAGGAGGGGGGCGGGGGTGGGTTGTGTTTAGGGTGTGGTGACATTTTACATTCTTGCTTTCACACTGCCCCCTGAAGTGGATACAATGTCATTACCACAAGAATCCCCCAAATAATTTCCCACCTTAGTTTTTAGTTTCCCCCACTCCATCTTAAAACCTGTAAATTCTTATGTAATCATAGCTGGTCAATAGGTGTTGGTATATAGCACCTAAAATATTTCAGTAGCCAGCACAGCACAGTACAGCACAGCACAGCAGTAAGACTAATGCTAAGTGAGTTTTAGGCCTCTGACATTAGCTTTTGAACGGCAAGGTGAAAAGTCAAAATATTTAAAGAAGATGTGCTGTGCTGTGTCTTCACTCCCTGAATTTTACACCAAAAAGATGGCCTTATACAAAATAACTTTAATTTCTATTTATGTCATTTTTATCTGCAATTAAACGCATCACACAAAGTTTATATAGGTTGAAGTTGGCATGACTCTGACGCCAACGTACCGGCAGAGATAACCAGGCATTTGACTGAATGAGAACATAGAGAGGCATTCTATTGGTCCAGGCAGATAGGGTAGGTGTATCTTCATGTTTTCTTCGGTTTAGTAAATCATGATCCTGAACACACAGGCACGTCAACAGAGGTGTCGTTTTTGGTAGTCTTCCCTCATGTCTGCTCTGGAAAGTTGCTGTTTCATAACTGTAGAAGTTACAAAATGCCCAATATGATATCAATGGGAATAGAGGCCTGTCAGTTTTCCTCTGGCTGTGCTGCCATTTGTCATATGAAACATTTACAGTTTTCTGTCCGGACACAAACGAACACAATGACTGGAGTACCACGCTATCCTTTCATTGAAGACACGCCATACCTCTATTATGCCTGTGCAATTGCTTTAGTACTAAAAGTGAAAATCTATCATCCCTTAAAATACTTTGTGCCTGGTTATTTTACGAAAGGCCAGGCAGGGAAAATGCTCATCAACCCTTTGGAATAGGGGTGGAATAGGGGAGGAGCAGTAGGGGAATTCCCAGAGCATGAACAGTTCTGTTTCAGAGAAAATGAAACTCAGATTGAATGTTGTTTGCATGGTCTGTTGCTCTGAACACGATTCATGTTAGTTCATATCTGGTTGGTACTATAGCCAATACTGGGCAAACAGATGTATGTGAACCTTCCCTACTGATGACAATCATGTCTATTTATTGCATTATTTGGATTGGAAATCTACAAAACACCAGTTTAAATGGAAACTAAGTAAATTAAAAAACCTGACTCTGGTACATATTGTGTTCTCATGCTAGACTCTTGACTTTAAAGGTTTAAATGTTTCTTGTTCATTTTCACTCTTTCCTCCAGTTTTCCAGGTCATGTTGAATTGAAGTGAAAGAAAGAAAGCACTTTTTAAACACTACATGACCTTTGTGTGTAACTAAGGTTGTAGTTTTGGAAACCAGCTGAAAGTGTCTATTTGCTTCTAAACATCAAGGTACTGTATACTGTATAAGGTAATACACCTCAAAAGGCGGTGTCATACCCATAGTTATGCCAGGTCTTCTGCAGAGGGTGTTCTTGGTGGTGAACTTTTTTTCACACTGCCAACCTTCACTTTTACTCTGATGACAATTCTCTCACTTTCATGGAGACACATGGATTACCTGCTGGCCTTCTGCAGATCCCAGCTGAGGTAGAATCCTCACTGGACTAGACTAGACTCTAGACTCCTAAATAATGGCCACCATCGACATCGTTTTTTGTTCCATTGCTCTACTTTCCCTTGTAATAGTAACCTTACGAGCACACTGTATACCCACTAAGCTGTTCTACAATACTTGAATGCTCTCTCCCCACCTTTTCCACCACCAATTGTATGTTTATACTAAATATAATGTTTGTATGTATTGTGTACACATTTATTTTGCTTGCTATGTTCCTGATTGTTTCCCTTCCCCTTCTTCTCCCTCCCCTTCTGTCACAATTGCCACATTTCTGATGGTTTAGTAACATGATCCTGAACACACAGGCACATCAACAGTCGTGTCGTTTTTGCTCTGGAAAGTGGCTGTTTCATAACTGTAGAAGTTACAAAATGCCCAATATAATATCATCAGAACTTGATATACATTTAATTGACAATGTGCAGGAACACGTAAAGACTGACTGATCTGATAACCCTTTGTGTTTGATGAAGCCTTTTCCTGAAAGTTGTGGACTGCAATCTTTCACATTTCCATTGGCAATCTATTACCTATTACTATTTCCTAATATAAGTGTTGTGCACAAATGACATTCACTGAAGGCATGCATTCAAAGATGTTTATTACATTAAGTGATTTCCTTTTTGTACTGGAAGACTATTAATCCAGTATGCTGTACAACATTGAACTCACACATCTATCTGCGGTAGTAGCCACTTGGAGCTCCACACCCTTCACTTTCCACATACAGTTCCACACTTTCTACTGGGAACCATACCACACTTTGGAGGGCACCAGGCTGTGTTGTATCCGTTATAATGCCAAGTCGTCCGCAGAGGGTGATCTTGTTTGTTAATTGCTATAACCTTGCCAACCTTCACTTTTACTTTGAAGACGACTCTCTGTGAGCCTGATCCTCGTAGGCTGTCACTGCTGATCAATTGACCAGACCATATTTTCTCTGAGTAGGACGTTCAAAATATGTGTTTTGGCACAGTGATTTAATGATTTAATAATTTAGTTAACTACATGCAACTTACAGACATGGGTTGTAATTATCTAATTCATGTTTATGTGACCATGAAGATAAGATAGGTAGCTGATTCGTTGTGTGGGATTGTCCTAGTTAGCTATTTGATTGGATAATTGTAGCCTACACCATGAATTAACATGTAAAAAATGTTCAACTAGAAAGGATTACCTGCCTCATCATGTGTGTGTCTACCACTTTCCAGTGTCAAATGTTCTCAGTATTTAAATCAACTGCCCATCTTACCCATTACACATTATAATTACATTTCACTTACTCGTCGGTACAATTGTAAAGCGACTAAATTCATCCTGTTTTGATTATGTAAACTGTCAACATTATAAACATGTTTTGACAGCAGTAACTTGACAGTCTTAACAAGAAGTAGAACGACAGAAATGTTTTGGGAATTTAAATGAAGACATATTCACCTTTTACGTGGTCTCAGGATCTTTGCTCTGGTTCAGTGAAATGGATCTGAATTAATTAATTCTCGTCAGAGTGTTCAACTAAATGAGAACATGCAGAGGTACAGGGGGAAACGTTAGGTGTGTCTTCATGTCATGTTTGAAATGGACCTTTGATACGTTTTCAGATGTGTTGGCAGGTGTGGGGGGGTGAGGGTGCGGTGTCAGTAGGCCAGTTTTAGGAGGGGACTTTCAACAGTTTCAGACGTTCAGCAGTAATCCTGTTCTATGATTTACAGTAAATGTATAGAAATAGCATGATTTAAATACATTTGAATGCATTTCAATTTTGAATTCTGAACAGTAGGGTTGCACCTCATAGTAGGAAATGATAGGCCACATAAAAATAACTATACCACAATTGTTTACAAGAAGGTGTTCATTCCTCATTACAGTATTAATAAGGTTATGTTCCTCTCAGTTAGTCTTTGATCAGATAGGCCTCATCATAACATGAAAAGTGACTTGATGCTTGTATGCGTGGTTTTGAAGTGTCAGGGAAACATGTTGATGTGGCATGCTATTGGACATTTTAATCACCCACTGTATTTTCAAAAAGGTAATGGCCCAAAATCTAAATGTCCAGAGAGCTTTAGTATGGGAAAGAGTCCAACTTCTGAATACTCTTAATATTTGGCATTTGTTGGCATCTTGCTTCTCTGACAGTTCTTCACAGTCCCAACTTGTCCTAACCTCTGTCTGTGATCTGAGACATATAGGTGTTGGTATAGCACCCAAAATATTTCAGTAGCCAGCACAACACAGCAGTAAGACCCATTCTTTATGCTAAATGAGTATTAGGCCTCTAACATTAGCTTTTGCCATAAAATGTAAATGACAAGGTGAAAAGTCAAAATATTTAAAGATATGCTGTGCTGTGTCTTCACTCCCTCCTTCATAGCTGCTTTCTCTCTTTTTGTCACTTTCAACCCCTGATGAGATTTGTTTATGATGTTATTTAGTCATATCACTCTATACTAGCATGTGTATATTTGTATGCTTTGAGGTAAATAGTTAAGAAAGTAAACCAAACTAATTAATTAATAAAACTATTCATTCATTCATTTCAGAATATTCAATAGATTAACTGCATGTTCTTGTCAGCCAGTCAGTGTAAAGGTTAATCATAGTTTTGACAGGCAGATCACAATCAGCTGATAAGGAGTAAAAGATTAGGTGCCATTTTCTGTGTAAATTATATGTAGGAAAAGTCACTTTCTCTGACAATGTTTCATTTAGTGAAAAGGGAGCATTGTAAAGGTCTGTGAGAATGGCCCGAGCCGGCCATCTCACAATGTGGGATGTAGGCTTCTGGAACGTGGTTGCAGGTAGGCAGGAGAACACACAGCTCAGGAGACAGTGGCTTTCTTAGAAAGATACAGCTATATTTATTTACAACAGGGACTAAAAACCCCCAAAACATATATACAAAAACCAGGGACTTGAACCCCAAAAGCAAAGAAACATACACCAGGGTAATCCCAACCCTAAAACCAAAGAAACATACACTGAACAAAACTAAAGCTTTTAAAACAGGCAAGGTACAACTCTGTACTCGTAACAGGCTTCGTCTATGTACCTGACAAATAACATCAATGACATTGATTCACTTGGGATCCCACACGCAGTCCTCTCCCAGACCACTAGGAACCATGCCCTAGTTAAGAGGGTGGTACCAGGCTGTGTCATACCCATAGTTATGCCAGGTCTTCTGTAGAGGGTGTTCTTGGTGGTGAACTTTTTTTCACCCTGCCAACCTTCACTTTTACTTCGAGGACAATTCTCTCTCACTATCATGGAGACACATGGAGAACCTGCTGGCCTTCTGCAGATCCCAGCTGAGGTAGACTCCTCACTAGACTAGACTAGACTAGACTAGACTAGACTAGACTCTAGACTAGAGTCTGCCAGCATTTGGTGCATAAGATCTCTGTGACTCAGGCAGTTCCAGAGGATACCTGCTGGCCTTCTGCAGATCCCGGCTGAGGTAGACTCCCCGCCCCAGCATGCCACCACTGGATGGCCTGAAGCCTCCCCTCAGAATGCTGATGACAGCCTCTCTTGATATGACATGGTACATGGTGTAGACGCCACTGTCAACTGGTATGCTACAGGACAATTATCTTCCCACATCCTAGAGATCCCAGAGAGAGAAATGTTAGGGATAGGAATCAAATAGACAAAAAGCATAGAGGCATAGACTTTTGTGCAACTACATTACCAAATGAACATTACCTTTATTTCCATTCATTCAATATCCATCAGTAGTTGTCTGTTCACATATTTGTACAATAGGTGTGTACAAAATATACCCATACCCCAATGTACAAATACACTGGGTGTGGCTATATTGGAGAATGGATGTTCAACTGCCTCCTGCTCATTTGTTGTAAAGTTGTTTTCATCAGTCATTGATTGTAATTTTAGATATGAGTCTTGCACTTTGTCTTATTGTTAAGGTCCAATAGCCTTTATTTATAGTGTTTTATGGTTGTGCTATTTTGATTGTACAGCACTTTAATCAACTGCCGTTTGCTTTTAAAAGCTTTCAAAATGAATTGACCTTTTATCAAAGTCTACTTTGTGGATCACTGAAAAAGATTAGTACAAAAGAGACAAAGCTGGCGATCGTACAGTTCACACAGCGGGTGTTTGACGGATCATTAAAGGTTACGCATCGAATCCGATGAACGACTGCTCTAATGTCTAGGATCCAACGAATTCTACCAAGGGCCGAGTCTTTCGTTCAGAGAATTCTCAAGGATGCAGTTGGGGTATCCTCTGCGTTCTTAGAGCACCCACAATCCTATACTCCAGTAGCAGGCCATAGGTTGATTTTTGAGACCAAATTCAAGTGTCTACGGCCTTCAGAAGCCGAGATACAGATACGCAGCAAAGCTAAAATATTCAGATATTTTTCCTTCATTCCTGTCTCATTTCTGTATGTTACAACGCAAGACTTTATCATTTATCTAATGCATACTTGCTGTCTTTAGACAGAATAGGTAATATCATCATGTTTTCTCCTATTGTAGGAGACATAATCATAGTGTCTGTTCAATTCCCCTGGAATACGCTGATGTATGTGTGCTGTGTGAATGTTTGGATCAACACTTGAGGTCTACTCCAAACATGAATAAGGATAAACCTCCGAGGCGAGGATACACACTCAAACTGTGTGTGATTGCTCTGTCCTCAGCTCAGGCGCATGGTGAGGCACTGTCAGTTTAACAGCCCATAATAACATGTATTACAGCTGGTAAAGGTAAACCAAACATTTGTTGTTATCGAACGCCTTATTCATTTATATTAATTTATATTCATATCCATGTGCATGTTCACCATCACTGTTACATGACACACCGCAGGAGTGCCTGCTGGAGCTCTCAGATATCCTAGCTGAGGTAGAGTCCCTTTGCCAGCACACTTTTCTCACCAACACACCCAAACCCACCAATTTGTGTTTGTCACATGACTTGGCGTACATGACATTTTTATCTGCTGGTGTATCGACCTTCTCCAATGTGGACTGACTTGGTGGCGAATATCTGTACATATGAGTTACATAGTGTACATATGAGTTAAAAAAAACTGGTCATCGAGAGAAACTGTAATTTCTCTCCATTTATTCAATCCTGTAATTCATCATAAAATTTGATATTTCATATATCATATTTTCATATTGATCATATTTTCTTCTTTTTCTGTTTCTTGGGATTTCACTTATCGGTCTTCATTATCTTTGATAGACTAAATTTGGACTGCGACCTTTCAGAAAAAAAGAAAAATGGATTAGAATACAGTTTTATTCAAGGATATATGAAGGTATATCCTGAATTTCATCTGCTAGTGAGATATACATAATTCTGTGACTTTGATTGAATTATTCAGTTACAACAGAATGTACACTTACTAGTTATATGATCGTATTTCCTTGTATGCAGACAAATAGTCAAGGACTAAATGATCTATGTTATTCATCCTGGTCTTTCTAGTTTACCCATGATTAAACAATTAAGCCATTCAGGAAGTAGTTTGTATGTAGATTTAAGCTTTAATCCACCACATTGACATGTAAGATCACCACACTTAAAAGCAATGGTGTTTCCAAAGACTTTGGTGCTGTGGTGAATGTATCACTAACTACAGTCCAAGTCTTTGGTTTACGTCATGACCGGTTGCTGTTAGCCATTGTGTTTCAGGCTGATGCTTTGCCTTTGTGTAAGGATACTGATGATGGCCTCCTCTTCTTCTCCTCCTTCTCCTCATTGTCCTCGCTCCTTCTACCTCTCCCTCCCTCCGTCAGTTTGTTCTCCTCTTCCAGGAGCTTCCCCTCACGCCAGTGACCTGAGAGTAGCCTAAGTGATTGCGTGCCTGAGCCTCAGTGCTGATGGTCTTAACGACGTGGGAACATCACCTGCTGGGGTGTTGCTACCCGCCCTGGTGTTGTGTGGTCCGTGCTAATGGAGAGCCTAAAGGGTAGAAGTCTGGAGGATTCACACTGTCACATTCAGACATGTCTGTGCAAGTGGCACATTTATATTTTCAAAACACGTCACTGACATTGTTTCCCCCTTAGGCTTTTTTTTCCCTTTTGTTTTGTTTTTCTGACACTTTCTGGCGAAAGAGGCCCTCATCCTGGAGCTGTGGTTAAACCATGAATACATTCCCCCACATAACCTGGAGAAGCCCAGTGACTGATAACAAGGAAATGACTGCATGAGAAAGGGTTATTGTGGGACATATTGTGTGAGAAGTTAAAAGGGAAAGGTGGCTTGTTGCTGTGGTTGAACTTGAGTCAGTGCTTTGAGAAGTGCTGCCTCCACTGGCAGTAAAAGGATATATGTCTCTCTGCAAGTTGTCACCAGCCATAGAATGTCTTTGTTGTTAGCAGTCTCTCTAGTCTTACATAAGAGCTTTCTATCATTAATGCCATTATGTATTCATTTGTCAAATCAAACGAGAGAGCTCAACCATTGAAGTTATCGAAAATAGACAAATGCTTTCTAGATTTTATACTGCAGCGTGTAATGGGGTTGCACGCTTCCGTGTGTGTGGGTAGGACAGCTTCCAGCATGCCCTGTGAACGAGGGACTGTTTGTTTGGTAATTCAGTGTTCCATCTTGGAATAATGTGATCATGTCTTCCCTTCCGTGTCTGGCGTTAGCGTGAGCAACTGTTATCATTTGTCCATTGTTTCATTGTTGTTTGATGTCTTAGTTTAGCCCTGTTTTGTGTTAGCGTATCTGTCCACTGTCAGTGTGTCATGTCAGAGTATAAGACCTGCCTCCTGTGCTGTAAGTCATGTGTGTTATATAGCCAATAACTGACACTTTTACAACTGTGTTGTGCATAGGAGCTAGATGCTGCTTACACTGATAATGATTAGCCCCTTGAGTTGTAGCGACATACTGAAGAGTCTATGTTTGTGTGTTCTATACTTACTTCAGGGTTTTCTAAAACGTTACAAGAGGTTAAGGTATAGGTATTAGGTGGAGTGCCTTACTTACAGGGGAGGGACCATCCAGTGTTCTCGGCTTCAGGTATTGCTTACGAGTGGTGGGGATTGTTGAATGGCATACAGTCTATCATGCTGTGAATCTGTTTTTTCTTATAGTTCCCGTGGTGGAACCTGTCTGTCATAATGTATCTTTTACTTGTGTTGATTTACGAAAGTCCATTGTGTGATTTTGTCTTGTTATTGTTTGTCATTTTGAGTGTGTACAGTAGCCCACATACATATTAACATCTCCCTCTCTCCCGTGGGAAAACAAATTTCTCAGATTGGTACCAGCCTTGTGACAGGAAAAGTAAGGACAAATGTCCACATGTCTTTGAAGAACCATCATGACAAATACAAGTGACATATGTAAGAAAACAATTTATTTGATATAATATCAATACAGTCATATTTACAAAATAAAAAATGCAGTCTGTGGAGAACAATGGTTGAGTTTTTTTTTAAATTCAATTAAAATGTTCATGTACACTTTTTCCATTCTTCCAGTTTGTTCACGTTCCACCATTTTGATTGCTTTAAGCACAATTTGGAATCTCATAACATTTAAAAACAAACAAAAAAAAAATAAAATGTAGGGTACTGATAGTGGAAGTTTAGCTATCTCACTGATAAAAGAATGCTAACAATGAAACATAAATTACACATATTTATTTGGTCAATACATTTAAGGTTATTTATGTTTCTCTTCACCAAAAAATACTTAAATGTGCATCAGATCCATTCTGTAGATGTGCACTAACAGTATTACTTGGACGCACTGTTACGAAGCGTGCACAAAGTCTGGTGACAGGGCAGAGCGACGTACCATTAAGTAAGGTTTATGAAAATAGTTCAACAAAACAATTCATGGCTAGTTATGACGTTTCATTTGCAAATGACAATGAAAGAAATTCAAGTAACACAGGATTTGTTAAGTTAAAATGAAAATTAAATGAACAAATGTTCCCTTCGATTACGAGGGGAGTGGGCAAAATGTACACAATGCTGTTAAAAGGAAATTACGACAAATGATCTAAAGCCTTGAGAGAGCTTCATATATGCAAAACAGAAACCAAAGCAGAAATATATATACAACCAAAGGGAAATAAATTGCCCCTAAAACATCACATTTGTGCACTTCTCTGGAAAAGTTACATTACATTTGACTTTATATCAGGCTGTTCTGATTTGAAACTTAAAGGACTCAAACACAGCCCTTTTGTATGACACAAAAGCAACTCAAACCCCTTTTTACCCTCTAAGAGTGAATGAAAGAGCTTAAGTCCCTTCACATTTTGGCAGCGAGTGGCAGTCTAAGGTAGCTGCCTTCTTGCTTAAATTTCATGATTGTGCAGTTTAATCCTCCCACTCTATTATCTGATTGGTTGATGAGAGGATAAGTCAAGTGGCTTTGCTCCAATAGCGAAGCGTCATGAGAGGGATGGCTCGGAATAATACAGCCTTATACACGTGTGGATAATATTTAGTACATTAGCATGAGACATTCTGTAGGCAGTGGCTTGTATGACTACAAGTAAGGTCCATGCATTACTGAAGGACAGCTCAGTGGACGGTGTGTGTGAGGAGTGAAATGTTTCACCAAGTCCGTGTGGAGTTTTTTCGGGCAAGTTGTGACCGGTAAGGAGCTTGTTTTTTTGCGGAAGGCCTTGCCTAGCTCTGCGTGTGCTTCTGGGCGTCCGAGTCTGGGGTGCCGGCCTGGTCCCCTCGCCGCACCCAGATGATCTCGTCTTGGCTGGGGTGCCCCTCGTCCACGCTGGCCTCTGACATGGCACACTGTTTGCCCAGGTGGGAGAGCCTGACGGGGCCAGCGGCGGCTCGGCGGAATTTAGCGTCCTCCTCCGCAGCTGCCTCGCTTCTCCGCTCCCCTTCATCCTCCTCTTCCTCTTCCAACTCTCCCTCCCCCTGGGGGTTCTCCCCTGGAATGTCCTCCTCGAGGGAGAGGACCGACATCGGGCCCTCAAGACGGGGTCTTGCTGCGGGGCCCCTCACCCCCTGGCAGAAGTCGGCGTCGTCATCGTCACTTAGGATGTCCGTCTCCTTGACGTCGTCGGGGTCCTCGTACTGGTCCAGGTCGAACTGCTCCTCCACCCAGCGGTCCGTGTCGCCCGCCAGCACACCGCCCACCCCAGGCGACTGTTGCTGCTGCAGCGGATCATGGGAGTCCGGCGAGGGCGTGTCCGGGTCTGGGTCCCCACTACCAGGCTCGCCGTCGAACACAATATCGGTGTCTATGGTGAACCGGTTCCGCACCAGCTTCCTTCTACCCAACGTGCGTGTAGGGGCCGACACTGCAACAGAGGGAAGACAGAGGTCAGACAACAGCTACTAATAATCTCAAAACATTAATGTCACAAGTGCATTCATGCAAACAGTATCATCAATATCTTACAGGTTTACCAATATATATGTCAGTATTTTATATAAACATCAAACAAGTGTAATATTCCTGTAACCATAATGGAAATACATTTTTTTTTAAATGACTATCACTGCAACACCCTGAATAAGCAATTACTAGTACTGTCCACAAGAGGCACCCTCCACACAGATTCTACAGAGCCTCTCTCTCTCTCTACCACTAAGCAGCATAGCACCACTGTAGCACATTTGCAGTTCACAACACATAGCAAGCTGGCTTTCTGCGTCACATCCAGGACATGACCTTTGCACCATTTGTTATTGTAGCCACTGAACGATACAGTTATGGTTGTAAATCCATTCCTTGTCTGCTCATCTCCATCACTGCAGCATTGTGTGCACACCTGTGTACATATTGGATTCAGCCAAGATAAACTAGTATTTTACTCACAGACGAGCCTTCGTGTGTTGTGGAAGGAGAGGGAGGGGGAGAGAGAGGGAGGGAGAGGGGGAGAGAGAGAAGGAGAGGTAGGGGGAGAGAGAGAAGGAGAGGGAGGGGGAGAGAGAGGAAGGGAGAGGGGAGAGAGGAAGGGAGAGGAGAGAGAGGGGAAGGGATAGCCCCTTACCTGCTCGGTTCATGGCGGGCCGGGCACCTTTCAGGGCACAGAGGCGCTTCCCTCCGAAGGGGACGTACTGCTGGTTGGGTGGCAGGCTCTCGGTCTTCAGGAGCTGCCTGCGCTGTTTGTCCCTCAGGATGGAATGAACTGTCTTCAGGAAGTCCTTCTTACTCTCCGGGGAGCTGATGGAGGAGAAGATAAGGCAGGTTGGTAAGGGCATCAGTAGGGGTGGGTGTGGAAGCAGTGCATAGTGACTAGTTTAGCAAACAAACTTTAAACCCACAGAACACACACAGTGCAGACTAACATCAAAATTCTGACATGTAAATTGGTAACATGATATTGATAAAAGGCATAATGATGATGATAATGATTACGATGGTAATATTAATGAGGAGTGTGTGTGTGTGTGTGTGTGTGTGTGTGTGTGTGTGTGTCCTGACCTGCAGCAGAGATGGAAAACTCTCTCGGGTCTCCCCTCTGATTCTGACTTGACGTGGACGATCTCGCACACAGCACTGCTCTCTCCATCTGTGACCAATACAAAAAGCGATACATAAATACCCTCAACTGTTATAACTTTCATCTAAAGTCCAACAAACAGAGAATTACTGTACATTCCTGATAAATGCAGTCAATCAAAACCTGAGCGTGACGATGCACAGTACCTGAATTAGTCAGGGCACGGACTTGCAGCGCGTCTGTTGAAATCATGTGGCGGAAACGGAAGGGGTCCTTCTCCTCACTTGACATAGACACTCGATGTGACCCACCCTGGAAGAACATACACAACAGTGACTCTCTGAACCAAACAATATTTCACGAATTTAAGAGAGTAAATCCATTTAAATGTTATATGTTTGTTCGTTTTTTTTCCGTGTTTTTTTTTTTGTGGCAAACGCACAAGGTTAGGTTAGCTGTGGAGCTCTTAATGAACAGTACTGACATCATAAGCTGTCTTCATTCTGAGTCAGTGTCAAATAACAGGAAGCGGAACACTTCAGTGAGAAACACACAAAGTGTGAATAATCACATGGTGTCTGTGTGTGTGTGAGTGTTTGTATGTGTGTGTGTGTGTGTGTCTTTGTGTGTGTGTGTGTGCGTGTGATTGTGAAGACGGAGCTTTGAAAGAGAAGCACATACCATTTTCTTCTTCTGTTTGGAGCCGTCCTTGCAAACAAACACAACCGCCGTTTTGAAGACTGAAAAGAGAAACCAAGGAGAAAGAGTGAGCTAAATAAAATCACAACAGACGTACAACCCTCTCCCTCTCTCGAATACTGTTTTTGAAAAGCAGACTTCCAACTGAAGGATCATTACCATGCCGGGCAGTCAGAGATGTGTCAACAATGCTTTCCACAGAGCCGCTACTTGTGAGGACAGTTTTTGCAAGAGAGTTTCATTTTCTCTTTTTCGCTGGCAGCTCAAAAAGTCCTCAGATTTGATTTAATTCAATATTGAAACTCAAACCCATGAGGACGTTTAAAATGGGGGAATGCTGACGACTGTGTCCCGAGCTGGGCATTTTAAAACACAGCCAGCCATCACCCTCCAGCTACCTTGCTGAGGAAAGTAGGCTGCAAACTCCCAGCACAAATCCACAGCTCTGGCCTGGATTCCACTGAGGAGGACCCTTGGGGCGCTTACTCTAGAGGCGCTAAAAAGGTGCGTGTGTGTGTGTGTGTGTGTGTGTGTGTGTGTGTGTGTGTGTGCCTGTTTTTGACGTACCGAATGTGGCAAGCTGAGGCTCCTTCTTCCACTTGCCCAGAGAGGCCGGGGGGTTGATCCACGCCACACTGGTGTGGAGGAGAAGGTCCCCCATGGACAGATCAGCAACCTGAGAGTGAGCAATTCGCGGACGGGTTATTATGGGAAGAATAGGTATGGACACACACACAGACACACAAACCTGTGCACACACATGTAGATGAGCAGGTAAACACACACGCATTTGGAAATATGTACATATACACAAGTATGCATACATGCACCTCATAAACATAAACATTCATAACATAACATACACAACATAAACAACAGTCACACACAAACACATCCATGTACACTCACACATATACAGATACACACACACACACACTCTGTACACACTCTGTACACACACACACACACACACACACACACACACACACACACACAAAGGCACACAAAAACATAACAGCATATTTCCTAGATTGAGACTTATTGAGACTCGTCTAATTACAGAGCGGGAGACTTTTGCCTCGACCTCATCAAATGAGCCAGATCAGTTAATTGCATGGTGGCACTACATACTGTAGGACTCTGCAGGCTATGAGCACAAAAGGAGTGAGTCACTCTGATTCGGGGGGGGGCGGGGAGAGGCCAGAGCGGAGAAAATAAAACTTGCCTCTTTCCGGTCTCCAGTCTGTTCGGCTATGAGCTGGTCGAACACGGCCCCAAACTCCTCGTGGATCTTCTGCATCTCGTTGATGTGACTGGCCACTTTGTTCATGGCCTTCACCGCCACTGGAAGGGGAAATAGAGGGTATGGGTCACATGGGTTGCCGTAGGAGCAGAGCCGAATTGATATCAGTTTCTATCAGCAAGCTGAATATAGTTCACGCAGTATAACCAATACTTTCAAACAGCTTTTACTGGAAAAAAAGACATGATTTGAAGTTACACAGACACACACTCTACTCGCTAGTCATAAACACACACACACACAGACACACACACAGAGAGAGTGAGAGAGAAAGAGAGAGACTATAATCATTAGCCACAATAATTTACTCTGTAGCGCACACCCACACACACATAGTTTTCACTGGCCACACACAAACAAACACACACACACACACACACACAAACACACACACACACACACACACACACACACACACTCTTACCGTCGAGGTGGTAGTGCTCCTCGCTGTCGGGGTCGGTGAGTGAGTAGAGCTCGCGGAGCAGCAGCGGGTACTTGAGGACCCTCTGGATGGGCTTGATCAGGTACGACTCCAGCGTGGAGGAGTGCTGCTGCTTAGGGTTGCGCTCGTCCAGGAACGCCTTGAAGTCTGGGTCCGTTTTAGCTGCGCATACCAATAATACCATTAGTCTGGCACATTTAGCGCACAGGAAACCCCTCTGCCAAGTCTGGGGGTTTGGTTGTGATAAGCACATAAGATAACCTCATAGAATAGACATGAAATAAAATAAAAGGATCAAATTGCAAATAAAAACAAATGATCAATTATCTTATGCCTCATAAGACAGATTTGAATTTGTGTTTGTCCTGGCCAACGTCAGAACATGGCTAAGTAGTTAAAAAGTTCAAATGATATCTAGTACAGTGAAATACCATTCACTTATTACCTCCGACAAGTAATTTATGTTTTTGTTTATAATGTATTTATTTCAGCTCAGCCTCGGCTTTGAGC
This sequence comes from Clupea harengus, assembly GCF_900700415.2. Lineage (NCBI taxonomy): Eukaryota > Metazoa > Chordata > Actinopteri > Clupeiformes > Clupeidae > Clupea > Clupea harengus. The sequence goes on from NC_045160.1 coordinate 2,078,326, forward strand.
AATTCAACACGGACGATTTGACGCATTTGATTTTTTTTTTTTGTGACACCGCTGTCCAAACCATCCGAAGCCAGACTAATGCCAATCAGTCACGCCTCAACACATCTGACATCTGCAGCCCGGTTAAATACGGCACGCCATGTCATTGTCTTCCATGAGGAGCGTGTAAAAACAGCCCAACACCTGGGCACAACCTTGTGTCATGAACCAATTTTCACCGTCTCTGCACTTGACAGAGCTACGCAGACAGCTGATACAGTCCTCGGCACTCACAGCATGGGACTACTACATCTGGTGTCACGATAACAGTCTGCATGTCAAGCCGCGTTTGTGTCTATATCGGTGTCTTTTTCCTGCGACTAAAAGCTATAGCCAGAAAACACGTTACGCAACAGGTGCCCTTTCGCTAAACACTCACAGCAACTGGGGCACACGAGATATGTGAGGGGTCATGGTTAATGAGACTCTGCCGGAGGTCTTTCAGGGGGGCTTTAACTGGGGAGGTGGGTGGGTTGGCGTCACGCGGGGCGAGGAATGTCCATCTCTGGCGCTGATTTACGCACCTTTTACGAGGACCTTGGGGACTTTGGTGTGGCTGGCGCAGAAGGCGCTGTAGATCTTGAAGCGGTCGGCGTAGTAGAGGAAGGAGCCTCCCAGCGAGAAAAGGATTTTCTGAGAAAAGGGAGAAAAAGGAGAGGATAGGAGAAAAGAGGTGGAGGGTGGGGGTGTGGAGGGGGAGAAGAAAGAACAAGTTTAAAGGAGGAGTTCCATCTGCTAAAGGGTTGAGTAACACAGAACATCTCCAGATGTCCACCACAGTGTCCCAACGTGATGTTCTGTTGTTCTGGCGCCATTTTTCCGGTCTGTGGGTCGTGTCGCGGGATTTGCGGTTACCTTGAACTGGTCTACCCGCTCCAGCTTCTCCAGGTCTGGGACCAATCGGGTTCCGTCCTCCAGGGTCTTCAGGAACTCCACCTGGAACTCGATCATCTCGAGCAGGTTTCCGAAGAGCACGTCCAGCTGTACAATGAAAAGGCAATGAAAAGGCAGAGATGTTTTAACCAGAGCAGGAATCCAGTGACCCACACTGGGAGGATGAATTTGTCATCCAAAATGTTCCCCAAGGAGAATAGGTCTGTCTGAAAATATAGGTCTGTCTGTCTAGCTATGGATCCCTTCAAATCATCAATCATCAGTGTATTAATATATCAGCCAGGCCGAGAAATGAGTACATAGGCACATTGTTTGGAAATTCATCTCAATTACTAAAGCTAATGCCTTCACCACTACCATACACACACACATTCAGACAGACACACACACCAGACACACACACACACCAGACACACACACACACACACACACACACACACACACACACACACACACACACACACACACACACACCAAGACACAAAAACAGACACCCACAGTGCCAGTGGCCAAAGAACAATACATGGCATGACTTTAAATAGAAGCCTCCTCTTGTGTGAATAATAAACATATTGTTCAGTGTGTGTGTGTGTGTGTGTGTGTGTGTGTGTGTGTGTGTGTGTGTGTGTGTGTGTGTGTTATGGTTGGCGCTGGTGCTAGTTTGATTTGTGGTGTGGGAGCCTCTCCTCTCCTCTCCTCTCCTCTGTGCGAACATGAAAGAGCTCCATCAGAAGAGTGCATGGAAACATCTGTCTTTTATTACAGCCATGGCTCTCGAGCGACAGTGCTGGACACTCAACAGCTCTTTCCTCCCACACACACACACATGCATGCGCACACATAAACAGCCTCCCTGACACACACACATGTACACCCATATATACTTGCTCACACATACACACACAGTTGCCTGCGTGCTCACACACACACACATACACACAAACACACACACACACACACACACACACACACACACACAGTCTATTCTGCCTTGGCACCTGATGCTCTATTATGCAATGCAGTTTCACACAGAAAAGGGATGAGCGTTTAGAACAATGCTGCAATTTCATTCGTTCCGCCCTCCCTCGTTCTGTCATGTCCTCCCTCCCTCCCTCCCTCCATCCCTCCATCCCCCACCTGGACTCAAAGGCTTAGAGAGCAAGAATGATATTTGACATACCTCATCCTGTGTAAGGAAGGTCTCTTTCTGCAGCGGGGTTAAGTACCTCCCGATGAGACAATTAAGATCCTGGAGGATAAGAGCAGGGCAGAATGGTGTCACAGCACTGACAGTTTACACAGAGCAGAGGCAAACATAGAGCACACATACACACACACACAGAAAGACACACACACACACACACACACACACACACACACACAGTGCGACACGAATCCAATCGCCCCCACAGCAGTGTGGAGTCTTGGCATTAGTGCTTATTACCATGTCAGCTCCCAAGCATTTGGGCAGAGAGCAATAAGCAAACAGGTTTGAGAGGCACTTAGACATGATGAGATGGATGTTGCCTTTACATGAAATGTTTCAGCTTGGATTTCAGTAGAAGATTCAGTACTCACTTTGAAAAGAACCCAGAACCCCCCCCCCCGCACGCCCCCAAATACGGCATCAATAATAGACATGGAATATTTTAGGGAGCTGAATAGTTGTCACATGTAATCCATTTTTACCCACTGATTTGAGGAATTGAAGCCTTTGAGATGTTCAAAGAATAACTGTCACACACAAGCTAGTTTTAGTGTCATCGCTTGCCTGACAGTGGCAGGCCCTTTAATTATTGACCACAACTCTCTTGCCTCTGTGGAATCAGCTCCTTCTGGTGCCTTCTGTGTGCGCTATTGTAGTCACAGTGAGTTTGTGTGTGTGTGTGTGTGTGTGTGTGTGTGTGTGTCTGTGTGTGTGTGTGTGTGTGTGTGTGTGTGTCCCAGTTCACAGAGATTCACTGGGGGGCTTGATAAGGTCGGGCATCCCAATGACGCGCATGTGGCCTGTGCATAGACTTAACCGTCCACACACACACACACACACACACACACACACACACACACACACACACACACACACACACACACACACACACACACACACAGCCTCCACACAGCCTCCACACAGCCTCCACACAGCCTCTAATTCCATCCCACAGTCTCGCACACACTCAATCAGGCACAGACCACAAAAGCAAACAAACACACGACGAGAGAGTGGAACAGCCACAAACAGAGGACACACTGTTGGGGGACAGACACAGAAACTGGACATAGGACACACGGGGACAGGACACACAGAGACGGGCGGAGATGGGGCTACTGACTTTGACGTAGGTGCGCTCCGTCTCCACCAGCTCGCAGATGACCTTTCGGAGCTTGTCAGCATCGGAGAGTTGGCGGGCCGTGGCACTGGCGTTGGCACCGGGCGCTGGGCACAGCGCGTCCGGGCTGGGCGAGGAGGAGGAGGAGGCGGCACACTCGGACGGATTCATGTCATGGAGACTGCGGCAGAAAGCGGCGACCTGTTCCGTACTCTACGGCGAGGAAGGACGACAGAAGAGAAAAAAACAGCGAGAGATTAGACAGAAAGCAAGAAACAAGCAGGACGACCGGAGAGAAGAGAAGAGAAGAGAAGTCGAGGGAGAGGCAGAGGGGAGCCGTCAGCGAGAGTTCGTCATCACTCTTTCGTGCCAGCGGATGAGAGGAGAAAAAAAAGAGAGGAACAGAGACAAGAGGAGAAGAGTGAGATTAATTAGGACAGCGGCATCTGCTCGGAAGAGTCAGCTCTCCCCCTTTAGCGCGAAACCGGAGGTGACTTACTGCACCACACACCCCGGCGCTGGCTCTCCTCTCCTCTCCTCTCCTCTCCCTTCCTCTGCTTCTGGTTCGGCTTGATGGGGATTAATAAGCCGAGCTGCTAATGTCAGAGCCCCTCCGGCATCAGGACAGGGAGCGCTCGGAGGGAGATCTCAGCCAAAGCCATTTGCACCCACTTCTGCTATTCTGAGCTTCTGACAAATCACTCACTTCTCTCTTCACTCTTTCTTTCACTCTCTTTCGCACATTCCCACTTTCTCGTTCTCTCTCTCTCTCTCTCTCTCTCTCCCTCTCTTCCTTCCACCTGCCGGGTGTTTTACCCAACTGTGACAGCTGGGAGGTGTACTGATCTGTTCGTCCTTCTCTTCGCCCAGTTTCACATCAAAACATGAGGACTTGTCCATGGGAAAGTGTTGCCTTGGAAACAGCAGAAGCAATGGACAGATCTGTGGTTGTTTCCAAAGCATCAGCTGTCAGAACAGTGTACGGTCTGACCATTGGGTGTGTGTGTGTGTATGGAGGGGGGGCTGCTTTGAAACCACCTTCTCCTGGTCCTGGTTGAATCAGGAGGGCTCATCATGTTGTGATGGTTCATCTGGAAACCTCTCTGAAAGACGCTTTCAAGTACTTGGGAAGCTCAGATTACGCCCCCTACAGTTGGCAGCAGTCAGGTGCCTCAGCAGCCAGACTTGCTATTTTCATCTCCCCCAAGACAAAAAAATAGTGGTTTAAGAGGTATCCCGTATCTCAGTACACCAAGAGGACAAACAAACCGTTCAAAAAATGTGAACACAATTAAAAGGGTTGAACGAACATGCTAGTTGTGTTGTTTTTAAATCTAAGGCTGTGGTTGTATAGTAAACCAAAATCATGTCGATTCCAAACCACTTGACCGACTGCACTTAAACTAAGCTATGTAATTATGGGACGGCGGATGTTATTGACGTGGGTCTTTAAATGTTGCTGACACAAGCAATTGTTGGACAGCATTATGTCCTTTCTCTCCAAAAGGATGGTTCAGTGTACCCTTTGCTCAAGGAGATAAGAAATAGAGGTATTAAGGCACCTTAGCTTAGCATTTAGAGAATTCAACCAGCTCTTGCCATGGCTGCCACTTAGATACTTCCAGGTAATTTCACTCAGTTAGGAACCTTCCAAAACAAAAAAAGACCATCTGACCGCAGCCTAAGACTCACTGATTTATAAACCTAATTAAGATGCCTAAACTGTTCCGCTAACTATGTGACACACACAACGTGTGAACAATACCACTGCACTCATTAGATTTAGCTGTCTTCAAGAACATGACAAAAAGTTACTCCCCTTCCCACAGCAACCTCATAATCAGAGCGAGAAACAGCCCTCTCTCACTCTCTCTCTCTTGCATAAACGCTAAAGCCTTGAGCAAAGTCAGAGACAAAGTCTGAAGAAAGAGAGAGAGAGAGAGAGAGAGGGGGAGAGGGAAATGGGATGGATCACATAAAGAGAGACTCAGATCAAGGTAACAGTAGCCATCCTACACAAACAGCCTATAAATAGATCACAGCACTAGCCTGCCTGCCTGTCTGTTTTTCTTTCTTAGCCGAGGAGTCAGATTGAAATGCCCAATTTCACTGAGCAAAAACACAGACAGCAGCTGCAGTGGGAATAAATGAAGACGAAAGAAAGGAAAGCGCCTGAATGGCCAGACCACTTCATCACATTAAAAGTGAATAAGTCTTTTGCCCACGTCTCTTTTAAAACGGAGTAGTGAACAATACATGGTGGGGCACTTTCCCTTTCTCATTCATCTCTGGTTCAAAGGACGTGTTGTTCGTTCGAGGCTGATTTCAGGGTGCGTTTCCTTGTTTTTTATCCTGAAGAATGTGCTTGAAGAGTTTTAGAGGAACTGAAAATAATAACTTTTTGTTGATTAATCAGTATTAGACAAAAGAAGCTGACAGTCAGCACTGTAGACAGCAATTTATCTGAAATGTTTCTAGCAAGGCCACTGAATGGTTTTAAATGATTGATGCTCTCTGTGATCATCAGCATAACGAAGTGACAAAAATACAGCACACATTTTGGAAGACAGTGATAAGACTGATGTCTTGGAAAACAGCGAGGGACACTGATTTCCACCAGTTACACAATCAACAGCCCAAGGGCTAAAGAATGAATATAGATTCGGAGTCCATGGGAAGAGTGTGGTGCACAACATGCACACACACACACACAAACACACACACACAGACACACAAACACACACAGACACGCACGCACGCACGCACGCACACACACGCACACACCCAAACAAACAAATATAAACACACACACACACTTGTACATGCATCTACATACACAGATACATATGCATCTGCGTGCACACACCCACACAAACACACAACGCAAACATTTCATCACAGTACCTATCACACCTCACACATTTCGCATTCCTGGCACATACCTTTGTTTGCAATAGACTATAAATATTTGCTGAGATATTGATCTGAATTGACCTGATGACACAACAATCACATGACTGACGGACAGGGTTTGCTGACCACCACGCTGCTGCTAGTGTGCCCTACAGTAGCCTAGCATCACCAACACACACTCCCGGAACAGAGCAACTTCACACCACTGTCAGAGAAAAAGACGCAAAGCAAAGCTCCATGACAGCTTAATGAGTTTAAAGTCTCAACAGTTCAGAAAATTCAGAGAGAGAGAAAGGGAGGGATAGTGAGAAACAGAGAGAGAGAGAGAGAGAGAGAGAAAGAGAGAAAGAAAGAAAGAAAGAAAGAGAGAGGCTCACCAAGTGCAGCATGTCATAGATGGACTCAGAGGAGCGCTTGCTGTGCCTGCTTCTCTTCAGGACGGACATGGCTGACTGACTACAGGTACGGCGGACGGAAGAAGAGTAAAGAGCGTGCGTGTGTGTGTGTGTGTGTGTGTGTGTGTGTGTGTGTGTCTGTGAGAGAGAGAAAGAGAGAGAGAGAGAGAGAGAGAAAGATAAAAGAGGAAGACAGAGGAGGACAGGAGTCAACAGATAAAGTGGAAGAGCCAGCAGAGACCGATGTGGATGCGAATCGAGAGAGAAAAAAAAGAAAGAAACACTGCCGTCTGCATTGAGCGCCGTCTCCACTTTGTCACGCAGGAAGGAAGGAAAGCAAAAGGCAATACGAAAAAGGCAAATCAAGCAGCCAACAGTCGTGACAAGGTATGGCAGCCAGCAGAAGTGGCTAAGCCTCTGTTTCTCTCTCTCTCTCTCTCTCTCTTCGCCCACAACCACTTCCAACCCATCCAACTCCGTCTTCAGATGGGTTGAGAGACGCTATCGCTCTCTGCCTCACTCCCTCGCTCCATCTCTCCTTCCCTCCCCTCTCTCCCTCTCTCCCTCCCTCACTGGCTGAGGGGTGGCTAGGTGCTGATGAGGGAGCGTGGGGGTGGCACAGTCCAGCAGCGACTATAAACAAGGCATGAGAGAGAGAGAACGAGAGAGAGAGAGAGGGAGAGATGGGGGAGATGGGGGAAAAACAGAGAGAGAGAGAGAGAGAGAGAGTGACAGACAGGGACCACAAACACACAAAGTGAAAAAAGGGATGAAGGGATGAAGAGAGGAAGAGAGCGAGAGCAGAGAGAAACAGGGAGGAGAGGAAAGCATCCAGCAAGAGAGTGAGAGGCAGAGGGAGAGGGAGAGAGAAAAGGAGAGGGGGGTGGAGACTGTCTCTCCTCTCCTCTCCTTTTCTTTCCTCTTCCCTCCACACACAAGGTTGCTGCTGCTGCTGTGTGCGACTGGCCCTCTGCAGCGGAATATCAATGCAGCCTTTGGAGGAGAGGAGGAGAGGAGGGGAGGGAGGAGGAGAGAGAGAGAGAGGCTGCAGTAGTGGTGGGGGGGGAGATGGAGTAAAGTGGTAAGGGGGGGTCTGCACAGCACTGCAAAGCCGTGCCGAGAAAACGCAAGAACTCCAAAACCGAGAGCTTGAACACGAGACTAGCGCAAACAACACCGGCCATCGCATCACTTCCTGCTTCTTAGCTTGCCCCACTCTTCAACCCCCCCCCCCCCCCCCCCCCCCCCCCCCCTTCCCGGCCCACACCCCTTCTCTCCCTCCTGGGGCGTTAGAAATGTGATCACAAGCTTTTGAGTGAGCAGACTGCTCAGGCTGAAAACTCTCGCCGTGCCTCTGCTCAGTGCCCTTACAGACACGGCCCCATCTGGAGGCGTAAGAGGTTCAAACAGGCGTCTGCTGGACAGGAGCCCCCCCCCCCCCCCCCCCCTCTACGACAAACGACTGCAAAGCCGATCCATAAGCCGTGAGCTGACATGCGAGGAATGCTTGAACCGTCCTCCAGACTGCTTGGGTTCTGTCCAGCCCTAAGGCTTCCATGGTGTGGATTCATGGCAACTAAGAGCCCCTTGACAGTAAGGTGGTAACCAAGTGAGGTCATGGTTCAGTCATTTCCCCATTCATTCAAAATACAGACGTACAAGAACTAAAGTACTACAAGAACTAAATTGAGCTGTTAAAGCAAGATTAAATCCTGCTGACAGGTGCTTTCCTGTGTTCCCACAAGTTCTGTTCTAAATCTAATATTCTCTTTCTTGCAGCATAAGTAATAAATCTTCTCAAAGACAGCCACAGGATTGCTTTAGATCTCAAATCTAGATTCAACACAAAGCGGTGTTTTAAAATGTACACGGATAGGTTGAGGAGACACACACACACACACACACACACGCAAGCACACACATACACACTCGTGTCTCGGCACAGTATGTCAAAACAAATTAAACGCTCTCCATCAGAGACCAGTTTTAACATGCAGCATTTTTACTGGCATGATGGCATTCAGGGATTACAGCCCTCCTCAAAAAACCATGACCGCACACACACACACACACACACACACACACACACACACACACACACACACACACACACACACACACACACACACACCCAATGAGGGCTGACAGGACAGCTTTGAAGGCATAACAAGCTCTTCACCAACTTCCCACTCACCAGCATGTTCATTAGTGCATTGGTCTGGTCTGTTATGAGCATTGCTCTCCGCTTCTACAGTCCACATAGTCCGTCCACCTGACTCCGGCGCTGACCCGGCCCTGTTGACTGTCACTCCAGTCGGCTGCTTTTTAGGAAAGCTACACCTCTTTGACTAAACTCCTGTCAGTGGTATAGGCACACACCGAGGGGAAAAAAAGAGGAAATCTCTGGCAGCTCTAATCTCACTGCAGTCTAATCTCACTAAAGTCACTGCGTCGGCCTTTGGGGTTGAGCGAGGGCCTTTCTACGAATGCCAGCGAGACAGATCTGTGGCGGGTCAGACCTAAATCCCATTAGCTGCTGGATGGCGCGATGTGTTGTGTCAGAAGGGGAGAAGACTAAATGTGTGTTTGTGCGCTGCGTCTTTCTAAACACGCTCCTAGCCGAAGGCTAGCTGTCGAGTTTCTAAGTCCGTGTAAAATGATCTCTCTCCGAAAGCCTGTCGCAGAGGCAAAACGACCAATTTCTGAAATAAACATGTCACAGACACTTCGGTTCCTTAAAATGGAGCAGTGCACAGCTGAGGGTGAATTTTTTATTTTATTTTTTTTTTTTTCTGTGAAGAATCAGAATCCGGTCTTATCTCCCCTCCACCTTGCCACAGTAGCTGCGCTTTTCTTTAATGTGTGGATGGTGCCACCGGCCCGGGGCAAGCCGCCCACCCCAGGGCTGATTGGGCATTCTGCACGAGACTCTGGCTGCTATCCACATCTCTGACACAGCCTCCCTCTCCTCTCCTCTCCTCTCCTCTCCTCTCCTCTCCTATTCTCTCCTCTCCTCTTCTCTTCTGTTCTCTTGTGTTCTGTTCTGTTCTGTTCTCTTCTCTTCTCTTCTCTTCTCTTCTCTTCTCTTCTCTCCTCTTCTCTTCTGTTCTCTTCTCTTCTCTCCTCTTCTCTCCTCTCTACCCTCCTCCCTACCCTCCTCCCTTCCCTCCGACTACATGATTAGAGGGAAGGAAGAGACAGCAGGTCTGCGGATGAGAGTGGGAACGTGTTTGCCAATAATCAATCCTGTCCTACCCTAGGAGCTTGGGGCGCCCCATCTGTCCGATGACGGGCCCCAGCTCAGGCCCCAGACCTGGGTTGACGGACTGCCAGTGGTTGGGAGAAGCGGCCCTTGCCAGCTGTAATCTTGTTTAGCACATTGGTCCTCCCAGGGCCTTGTCATAGAGGGAGACGAGAGATCCGTCAACTCCCCATTATCTGCAGACCCTGATCCGCCATTTTAACCAGCTCACACATGTGGTTCTCAATTACAGCTTCACACGCTAATGTTATAGAGTCTGTGAGCATTTGATTTGAATGTTTAAATGGGGTTGTTTGTGGTTGTTTCTGAAACACTTTGCTTTCTCTCTGATGTGCTCAAATCTGTTGAACCTCACATCTCCAGTCTCAACTCAACACAATGCATTTTACTCAGATGAATGAACACAATGGCCCTCATTCTCGAACATTTTCTGAAGTTTCTTCTGAAATGTTTCTTACGGGCTTCGGAAAAACAACGTAAGCAAAAGACATCCGCCAAATTCATGTACGCTTGAAAATGGGGTCCTACGCAGCAGAAGTTTTCTGGGCTGTGCTCCCCCGGAAAAGTTTTCTTAAATTGAAAGCGCATTCTCGTGCTCCTGAATTTGCATACATACACGCCCTGCTAGCTCCTTATAAGGGCACGAAACCGTAGTGACGTGTGCAGTCGGAATCGACCGAATCTACACGAAAGCAACTCGTAAACGAGTCATGTCAAAGCGGAAAGTCATGTCTATGACTTGAACGGTGCAGAGATGGACTGTTGCAGGATGTAGATGTGTCCATTCTATTCCACTATAGCTATATCAACGTGATTGAGTTTAGTGCTTATTTATTTATTCACTTACATTTGCAGTGTTCGTGTACATTACATTTAGTCATTTAGCAGACACTTTTGTTCAAAGCGACGTACAAGGGATAGAACAGTCAAGCTACGAGCAATAGAGACCTAGTGTAACAATAAATACTACTTTACATAAGAAATAGAAAAACGAAATAGGAAATAAAAACGAAGTGCAGTAATGTAACTGCTATAAGTGCAAGTTAAGCACTAGTCGAAGTGCCATTTAGGAAGGGAGGTGCTCTCTGAAGAGTTGGGTCTTCAAAAGCTTCTTAAAGGTAGAGAGGGACGCGCCTGCTCTGGTAGTGCTAGGCAGTTCGTTCCACCAACGTGGAACTACTTGAAAATTCTGGATTGCCGTACTTGCACAGACGGCAGTGCCAAAAACTAGACGAGCGCAGCATTCCGGTGTAGTCCTTTTATTTATTTTATGACATCACGGTGCCTCGTAGAATCATGACTATAGGCCTACATGTGAAACGTAATTGTTAATGATACTTTAATCCGAGGATCTGTAGAGTTGATGTGAACGCAATCACCAACGATTTCTCACAAATTCTAGCCTGACGATGTCATACTCATAATTCTAGTCAGAATATGAGTCTGAGACCGCTCCGTTGGGCTGTGATTATGGGGCGTGTTTCAACCGAACTAGGAAAAAAAAGGCCTCTTCGCTCAATTGGATAGGCCTACAACCAATCAGAGCAACGTAGTATGACCATAACGTAGACCATGGGGCCAGCTGATACATTAAACTTTTACAGGATCCCGTAGGAAGGACGGCAAAAACATCTTTTCGATCGACAAATGCCTTGATCGCGTTTCTCTGTTCCTCTTTAAAAATGAATGTGCTGTCAATGTCTTCTAAAACAGACTCGAATTTCCACATTTCAGCTCTCCAACGGCAGCCATGTTTGTTGAAAACGAATTCACCCCAAAAGCTCTTTGGTGACGTGGTTGATTACGTTAGGGTTGATCATCTGTCCATCATCGTATAAAGCCCGCCCTGACAATTTGATTGGTCTATATCTCCTCACAGATTTTTGTGAGGAGATAATTTCTCCCCAACGGAGCGACACCAGACCGAACTTCCCGACCAAATAATTTGTGGGCGTGGCTAAGTTCGTCTGGCATCCAGGCTACACAAATTCATTAACACGGAGAGTTTTCTTAAATGCGATTCCTCAAAAAACCACAAGAGGGCGCACGGGGCCATCTTGTGGTTTTTTAAGGAATAGCATTTGAGAAAACTCTGGCCGAGTTACGACTGCTAATTCGAGTTCGGAAAGTCTTCTGAAGTTCAGAGCAAATCCCAGATGAGAAAACATTCATGAATGCCAAATGTTGTCCTAAATCCAATTCAGAAGAAATTCCTCTTAAATTAATCTCTTAACTGCGTTCGAGAATGAGGCCCAATATCCAGATTCTTCTCGATGTAGCTGCTATAATTATTTCATCACAGCGGTCTCCGGCTGGTCCAAAATATTCCTTTAGTGTCCGTTGGGGTCAGAACAGACATCACGTCTAGCAGACAATCTTAATTACCACATATTATCAACCAATTAGTAGACAGGCCTAATCAAAGTGGCAAGCAATTCTTTTAGCTGATTGCTTCAAACTCTGTAATTATCCTGTTCTCTCTCCCCCCCCTCAGTTTTGATATGAAGTGCTCAGACAGATGCAACGTGTGCCGCAGTCTCTGACTCCTGCCAATGCAGAGCCTGCTGAGAGATGCGACTCAGCGCAAGATGAGACCGAGCGAGCGAGACGCACAAGGCTCACTGTGCTCCGAGACACTCGGAAATCGAGATTGTCAACACGAGGCGTTCCACTCCGCTCTGCCAATATGCCAACGCGCGCTTGGCAGATGGCATGATTACTGGAGGGCAGAGCAGAGGGGTTGAAGGAGGAGGGGAAGATGGTGGCACCCTAGACCCTGTGAAAAACACCCGCAACTGGAGCTGTTCCAAGCTTGGGATTCAGATGAGGTGACGTGCTCGGAAATTCCTTACCTTTCCAAAGTCGTCGGATTCGCTGAAGATCTCGGAGTCGTCATCCAGGCTGTCTCCGGAGGTCTCTAGAATAAGGCCGACTCCATCGTCGAGGATTTCCTCTGCGAGAGGCAAACAAATAGGAGTGAGTGAAAAAATATCGAGCCGTGATCTCTTAAAACCCTCTTCAAACAGCACATAAGACCCCATAAACCACTGCTGTCATCCCAACTCTACCACAGTGCGTCAGGCTGTTTTCAGCACATGAAACAATAAACCCAAACTATGTAAAAGAGGGTCAATTTACTGATGTAGGAGTAATTTAAATATTTTGGCAGGCACATTCAACTCAAATCAGCAGAGATGGTGGGTGGACAATGAACCCTCTCTCAAACCTATCATTTAGAATATAGTTAAACTCTCCTCAACTAAAGACCCTGGGCCTGATGGAGAACTGGATAGAGTTGTCAGTGGGGAGAGGTTTCACTCAGATGTATATCAATCTTCCAACCACAAAATGAATGGTTATTATGATAATCAACCAATTTACATCTGACTGGGTGGGTCAAATTTAGGGATTTAGATGTTATTCAAACATTGCAGTGGAAGAAAAGATCCCAGTCGGACCCAATGCGATGACAGAGGCAGCTTAGAGGGCAATTTGACAAACCTCAGAAATGGTCTTCAGACATGAGCTCCAAGCAATGTATTCTACTCGTACTACCTAACTGCCTTAAAGTGGTATACCAAAGCATTTTCTTAAAACAAGGTCTCTAGGCCACCACTAGACCAGCTCTCTTTCGCCCATGGCGTCAGACTCACCCTGGCTCTGCGAGAAGATGTCGGTGTAGAGTTCCTCGGCGGCGTCAGAGCGCCGTGGCGGCAGGTAGCAGAGCTGTCGGCGCTCCACGGGGGGCAGGGCGCTGACAGTCAGCGCCAGCGAGGCCTGCGAGAAGGCCACCTTCATGTCGGCGAAGGTCAGGCTGCTGGAGGGCTTCCCGTTCAGCTGCAGGATCTCATCTCCCGCATTCAAACCTGCAGCGGGGAGCGAGGGAAGATACATAAGGACCCACACAAGGTCATATACCCAGCATAGAGGAAGCATAACAAGCATTACTTAAAAGAAACACCCAAATACAGTTCATTCAAGTAGGGCTGTCTCAAAAGACCAAACTAAATCCTGACAGGAATGTGGATCATTATGAGCCTATGAGTAGTCTTTCACCACCGCTTTGGAGGGCAAACAGCCCTTTCAAATTTCTAGAAGAAAAACCTCTGAGGTTTCTTTCCAAGGTCTAAATACACTAATAATGGATACTGTACACTTAGCGAGCTGTCACAACATGCTAGCACAGCCTCGATAAGGTACTGAGGAGATTAAATGAAGCACTACGGACCATAAAGCAGTCCTATAATATATAATACAATATGGGAATCGATATAACACTGCTATGAAGTATAAGCAGAATACTAACCCCTAATATGTTACACTAACCTTTTCAATAGCTAGTGAGACTATACTAGTTATATCAGTAGTAAGATGTCAGAATGTCACATTGTTATGTGTACATTTAAAAGGCAAATTATGTCATTTTTAAGGTGAAAGTAAAGTTAAACGGCTCAGAGACGGAGCACTAAGTGAAAAAGGTCCTTGACTGGAAATGGAATAGCAGCAGATTAATTTTTCTCTTTTTATTCTCCCCCCTCCACCCCTCTCTCTCTCTTTCTTATTAATCTTTCATCAAACCCACTGTTCCTCCCTCGCTTTGGGGCGATCGTCAAATCTTTCTCATCATTCAGAATCGCAGAGGCCTGCGCATCAATTCTAACCCAATTAGAGCGCCGTCAGACACCAAAGCAAAACATCACCAGGAACGTGACCTTGCGCTGAACCGAATGCCACACACACACACACACACACACACACACACACACACACACACACACACACACACACACACACACACACACACACACTCCACTGCTGCAGCCCACCTTCTGCCTCACTGCCGCTCACATCAAAGCAGAAAGCATGCAGGCAACGCTCACAGGCCTCGGGCATCCCTGCGAAATGTCAAGCATGGCGAGGGTGGCATCGCGTGGCCTCGCGCTTGGCAGTAAATCACATCGGCCAGCGCCAGCGCGCGTTAAATTTGAGGATTTTGGCAGCTGGGCCGACCTCCCGTGGCGGGCCAACCCAATGTGCGGGTTGACCACGTGGAAGAGCACGCCTGGCAACATGGGCATGAACAAGCGGGCGCTGCGGGCGGCAGGGCTGAAGAACAGCATCAGTGGCTCTAAGGAACGCGTAGCATAACGCTAGTCGCGCCGTGCCGGGCCTCTCCAGCATCACACACACTACCGGAAGACGGAAGGCCCGTTTCTCCAGTGGTGTCTCCCTCGTTTCCCAGCCCTCTCTGCCTCTCTTGTTCTCTCTCCTTCCGCTGCTCCTGCCTCCACAGTTCAGCATTAGTCACCGCACCTTTCTAATTCCAGACTCCAGGAAGGCGCTGCAGGGGCGCCTCGCTCAGCTCAGCTCAGCTGTTGTGTAACACGGAGCTGGGAAGCAGGCAGCCGCACGGATAACAGGAGGGGGGGAGCCGCCTAATAGATGGGAGCCTGATTCTGTCTGCTGCAGTGCTTTACACTTCAGAAGAAAGAGGGGGAAAGAGACCAGAGAGAGAAAGGGATGGAGGGAGACTTTCAAGGGCTAATAGAGTAGGAGCCTTAGATGGACTATTCCTGCCCACTTTACTACACAGAGAGAGGAAGAAAGAGAGAGAGAGAGAGAGAGAGAGAGAGAGAGACGGAGAAAATATGTCCTTAAGAAGAGGCTAATTAGACAGGTGGGAGAGGTAATATACCTTTGGCAAATGCTAATCCTCCCGCCCTCACATCAGTGATATAGAGCTGCTGCACGCCGTCTTCCTCCACCACAGAGATGGAGAAACCTGGTGGAGAGAGAGAGAGGGAGGGAGAGAGAGGGAGAGCAGGGGGAGACAGGTGATAGAGAGACAGTGAGATGGAAGTGAAATGTGAGAAAGGAATAACGGACCGAGGTTAGTAATTGGAGGTGAGAAAATGGAGGGATATAGAGAATGATAAGGGAAGACAGCAGTCAGAGAAAAGCCAAAAAGAAAGGAAGCATTAGAAATGGTACAATATTTTAGATGAAGAAACTCAACAGGAATTCAAGAGGAATAGTCATTGTAAAATATAAAGCCAGTTATGAATGTGGAGCTCACCATAGCCGATCATGCAGGACTCGTCACGGTCAAACTGCACAACCTTTTTGATTTTGGAGCAGAGCTCAATCTCCTTGTAGAGCTGTGGATGCATATATGATATCATTCAATGCTAATTCATTCACACAGCAAACAGAAAGTAAGACTCATTTATATTCTAGCGAGGGGGCTACTGACAGTCTGAACCAAGCCTTTGATTTCTCTGCATTCAAAACATGCAAACTGCTCTGATAAACAGTCTTTGAGCCTGAAGGAACACACTGTTTTAGGGTGCGCAGGCTGTACTGTAGCAAGGAGAAGCCTGAGTTACTGGAGGATGACCTCAAAACATTTTCGAAAGCAAGGCAATTAACGCTGAGTAGCTCTGGCTGAATTAGCACAGTCTGTTTTATTTTGCTAATTAAAACAGCAGAAGATGAGCCCTAACGAATGAACATATGTAACATACGGAACAGACCGAGTTAAAAAAACGCTGTTTGGTTTAACAGTCACCTCACTAATCAGTTAACAGACCCTGTAAATGGCTCATGAAGCATACTAAAAGAGCACTTAGTCATAGCACTGGAGGTTAAAATGTGCCTTCGAAACGAGTATCACACTCTGCTCTTATGAAGAAAGTGATGTAAGGGACCGAACGTGTTGGCAAGATACTCGTTAGCCGGAATAGAGAGGCAGAGCTTTGAGCGTGTGAAAATGCAGCTGGAAGCTCAAAGCTGACAGTTAGGAATTGGGTTAAGGAGCACAGTAGGGGGGAGCATCGAAAGAGAGATCAGCCAGGACGGTTTCCCAAAAAAATCGGTCTCACACTCACCAGGTCGTACACGTCCTCCTCTGGTTTGGGAATGTAGAACTGCACTTGGTTCTCTATTAGGAACTTGAGGCGCAGATAATGCTTGGTGGCATCCAGCTGGTGGGCCTGTGGTGGTGACAAAAAGAGATAGAGAGAGTTTTAGGAGTTCTCATCCAAACTTCCATCAAACCAGACGGATATGATTTAAGATTTACAACTTTTCAAAACATGCAATCATACGCCTTATTATGTCAACTTCTTAGATTAATAAGAGGGCGCATGCATTTTAAAGTTTTTGTCTGATCCTTAATGCAACGTGAAACTTCCTTGCCTTACTTACAGCACTTTTACTCAGTCTCAAAGCACATTTCATGTGAGCAGAAAGCAAAAAAAGTGTTTGACTGGCAGCTGTAATGTAAGAGCAGTTCTGGTAGCTGCCTCCAGCTTGCAGTATTACCTTGCAGATGGACTCGAGGGCATCCAGTACGGACTCGCCCGGCTGGATGATGGCTAGCACCGGCTGGTCGTTTGGCAGGCAGACCCAGGAGGGCGTGAGGTGGTCTGAGGCCCAGATGTCATGCTCTGTGTTGTGCCTCGGAAGGCTCTTTGCAGGTACCTCATCATCCTTCTGCGGGATACAACAGACAGGAAATGAGATATAGTATAAAGGACTATTTCATCATGTCTTTAGTTCTCTCTCTGTTCTGAAGTTCTGAAGAATAATTCTTAATATGGCAAAAAGGGACCCTTTTGAGTTTAACATATTAGTACCGTCTGTGGATTCAAACTCCTGAATGACCAAGCCTGAAACTACCATTAACTTTATGGTCCAGTTAATGGGCAGGGAAATCCAACCCGCATATATTACTTTTTATATTCTCTGACATTTTATTGGCACAAAGGGAACTATAATTAGCAAAATATGGCCAATAAATGCCATGACATTTATAGCCGGCCTCTGGGTAGCCTATGGGGAGGTGGGACAGAGTGGTGGGGTTTCTGTACACTTTTTCTTGGGGTTGCCCAACAGGTGAAAGCGTCCATGATGATTTGTCCTACACGGTACATCACAATTCTCTACAATACAGAGGACCCACTATTCTAATATGGCAATGTGCCCCTTTAATCTATCCTATTCACTAAGCCAACCCCAACCGCAGCTAAATGTGAAACAAGTCTGGCCCTGATCTGGCACGATGAACCGCATCCACGCCACATTAGGGCCAGACCCGTGCCAGACCTGTGCCAGACCTGTGCCATGCTGTTGCTCTCTTTAGGGAAATAACCTCCCAGATGCCAACAAAACAAACCCCCATTCCATTTATCCAGAGCTTGGGCATCCACCCCTGATCGGAGCAGCTATTTCTGCCGCTGGGACCGACTCGTGGCCTCATCATGTGATGGATGCGTGGATGACTGTTTTACGGGTGGAGTGGTAAGATTGATCGCCTCCCACTTACCGCGGCCTCCCGCACTGCGTCCTCAAACATGCCGTCCAGAGGCTTCTTGGCTGGCTCGTCTCCATCCGCAAACACCTGCCAAAGGGAAGGGAGATAAATAGACTGCACTCGCTTAAATATCTGGGCTTCCACACAGCTTGTGGGCAGCTCAGGCGTTCGGCAGTTACACCGAAATAAAAATAAGTACGACAAAATTGAACACGTTCGAAAAGAACATCTTAACTGATGGCAGGGCACAAGACAGTTTTTTCATGGAAGTTATATATTTATTGCAAAAGGATTTGCGGCCTGCTAAATGTTTTAGTAAATCACATCCTCTTTAAGTCTTAAAATGGAAATAAGGGATATTCTGTGATTTATGTCCTTAAAGTCCTTAAAACTAAATGTAGTGAATCGGTCTCTGTCAGGTGTGGCTGGCTGTCTTCGTATGGAAACCCAAAACAAACAGTAGCATGGCTGAAAGCTCTGTCTCAACTCTGAGACCTGTTCAGCAGCAGTAGCAGTAGCACACCTGGTTGATGCTGGGATGTCCTTTTGTCTTCTTCTTTGAGGTGGTGTCCAGGCCCCAGAGGGAGGAGAACCTGCTCTTGCGCTTACTGGCCGAGCGCGACATGGCGTTGGTGCGCCTCCTCACGCCGCTCTCCGTGCGAGCAGCGACCTACAGGAACCAAAACACACCAAAACTGAGAACTGAGGGAAAACAAAGAGTGGCTTAATAGTTCTGCTTCTACTGAAAGCAGAAGGGGTCTTGTTGTCCACGTGAAAAACCCTAGGCTGATCAAACGGTTCTCAGTGGGATGGATCCTCTATGATTTCAGAGTTCATGTCCCCAGCCCGACCATAGGGAGCTGGATGTTCCGAAGCGTTTTAATTTAGTTAGCGTGTAGCCCGGCGTAATACGCATTAGTGCAAGTGACATGGGGGTGTTTACAGCTGCAGTGGCTCTTTCAGGCATGAAGCAACCTTGCCAGATGAAACGCTGTGGCAAGAAAAGGACATAAACACATTTTGTAAACTTAATTATAAATCACACTTTGCATCTATCAAACATCTTCAATCAGCCGAGGCATCACACATTCAAGGCGCTCCAAATGATATAAATTAGAGCAGGCTGGTGATGCCATTCAGATGAGCTCGGCAGAAATGAAAACACAGGGCAATAAATACAAAACGCAGGATGGCTGCCCTGTCACTCTCACACTGCATAACGCCTGCAGATGTTAATAGACTCTGGCAGTTCTGGGCTACCACTCAAACGAGTGCAAAGAGGCCTCTTCCTCTCGATCAGATAGCGTCTTGGCCCCTATTTGCAGGCATCCGGCGTTCTTGCGAAACTGAGTGCATTAGGCGACGGCACTTAAGGGAGCGGAGACAGGGACAGACCTGTCCAAATAAGAGTCCTCCAGTTCACTGAGAGAGAGCTCTGCTGCAGTCTCTCCCTTCCTGCTGATTTTTTACTAAAGCACCCTCATTTTCTTTAATTTTATGAGAGGGAGGGAGAAGGGGAGTGGAGGGAGAGAGAGAGAGGGAGGGAGGGTACACGAGAGGGAGGGAGAGAAAGAGAGAGAGAGAAAGAGAGAAATTGTTCGAGATAGAGACTGAGTGGAAATCAGACAAAGACAGAAAAATAAAAAACAGAGAGCGAAAGAGAGAGAGAAAGAGAGAGAGAGAAAGAGGGATGAACGGAGAGGGACATGCAAAAAGACAGAGAAAGGCAGAGAGGAGCCAATGGACTCATTTAAATGGCAAATTCAAAAGGAACCATAAAGAGAGTGAGTGGCTGCTTTTCAGTAGGCGAGTCCAATCCAGCATCCTCAAAGGCCCACGCCTGCAGAAGCCTACGCATGTGCCCTCCTTCATAAATATACAACTCGTATTGATCCGTGAACAGAATATATCCTGGCAACCAACGCTTCAGGAGTCAGAATCAATTATCTAATCTGTCTAGAGGCTGCCAACACTGACTGGGCGTAAAGCAACAGGTGCCCTCAGATAGCAAGAGTTTAAAAATAGACAAAATATCTGCTGACCCACTTTGGTGAAGACTAAATACACGCTTCACTTATTTTCTAGAGATGGATGTATATGATGCAGAGTCTATCTTATCTACATGATGCCAGTGTATGTAGTGTCATGATCATGGCTATTACAGGCTATGGTATAATCATTTGGTGACATGTCTTACCAGGGCGTGGAAGGAGGACACGGAGAAGATGCCCAGGCGGCCCATGGCCAGTTTGGTGGGGCGGGAGGCGAAGGCCAGCAGGCGTTTGGGGTTGGGAAGCTCGCCGCCCTGCAGGCTGGCCAGGTAACAGCGGAAGCGGAACAGGTCCATGTGGAACTGCTCCAGGTTCTGTTCCCACAGGAAGATCTGCACAGAGAGAGGAAGAAGAATGGTGAGTGTGAATGAGATAGAAAGGTGGGAGAGAGAGAGGGAGAGGAGAGACAGAATAAGAGAATCAGGCACTGCCAAAGTCCACACAGCAGGCACTAAATGGGGGGGGGGAGAAAGAGAGGGAGGGTACACGAGAGGGAGGGGGGGGGTCACACAGGGTATGCTCTGCCAAGTGTGATAACACAGTATGGGGCAACACAACCCTCCAGGAACAATGTTGTTTGTTTGGGGTTTTAAGGGCAGAGGGACCGAGGCCAGGCCTTTTGAATCCACCCTTCTCTCTCTCTCTCATTCACTCTCTCTTTCTTTCTTTCTGTCTTTGTCTTTCTTTTTTCCTCCTCTGCTCACTCTAGAAACCCTCAGCTCCACTTCCCAGTAGACGCTGGCCACCAGCTCTCCACCTGTCCAGCATGTTTTTCAGGGGCAGTGGAGCAGAGGCACTGCGCAGCCAGTCACTGGGCCTCCCTCCCTCCTCATCCTCCTCCTCCTCCTCCTCCTCCTCTTTCCCTCTCCCTTACTCCCTCCATCCACCTCTCCCCTCCCCTCTGCCCTGCACCACATTACATTTCTTTTCCTTCTTTTCGAAAAGAAACCAGAGGGGCAAGCTCCCGTCGCCTCGTTGCCAAGAAGCCCAGAGAAGAGGAGGAGAGGGGAGTGGGGGGGGGCGAGGACAATGGCACGGCATTCCTCTTGGCCGTGCCGCGCTGGGAGTGCCGAGGCTTGCTCTAGCGAGGCGAGAGAGAGAGAGAGAGAGAGAGAGAGAGAGAGAGAGCGCCAGAGCCACCGGCGCCCCCCACCCCCACCTCTGGGTCCCATTCAGCGGCGGCACAATGTGAAACCCGAGACTGCCAAACACACTGGGGCCGCCGAGCTGCCACTACCTTCCAGCGCCGAAACAAAGGCCATTTGATCGGCCTTTCATGTAAACAGCCATTAACCAGAATATGAACTTCGCAATTAATTATGGCGGCAGGGAGGAGAAATAAAGGGAACCTCCATCAGCGCCGGCAAAACACAAGCAGCGCCGAGACGATGAAAAGAGAAGAGAGACTGTGCAAAAACAGGACAGAATTACAATTTCAAATATGGGGAAGGTATTGAAATCTTCTAAAGCACCCTGCATGCTCTGCTGGTTCATTAGCATCCATACTACATGGCTGGGAAAGGCAATGAAATGGAGAATGGACAAACACACACACACACACACACACACACACACACACACACACACGTAGAAACACAAAAACTCATGTGCACACACACACACACACACACACACACACACACACACACATAAACACAAAAACTCACGTGCACACATACTACTGAAATTAATTTAGATTTGCTTCTTGTGCTACATATGCTCACACACCATACACACTCACACATAACACACAAAAACACGCACATACACACACACAGCCTACACAAATACTTCTTTAACAGTAACCACACCATTATTATTCCAGTTATCTATCATTGTCCCTCACCTGTTCCAGGATGGTCTTCCTCTTCTTGGTGTCGGAGACGGCGGACAGCTGCATCTCCCCCATCTTCTTCATTTTCTCGTCCATGTCGATCTTCTGCTCCAGCTTCTTGATCTCGGCGCGCAGCAGGCGCACCGTGTCCTCGCGGTGGTGCTGCCGGGCCACGGCGGTGGCGCAGGCCGAGTGGATGGCCGTGATCCAGTTCTCCAGCTCGGTCTGGCTGCTTGTCTGCAAGGGAGGACAGGTCAAGGGGTCAAAGGTCACGAGAGAGGTCAAAGAGGTCAAGAGCCCTAAGGTGGCTGGTCACCTGTACGTGACCAGTTCTCAGCTAAACTCATGCTATGGCTAATGAGGACAGTGGATACCCTCAGCAGGACACACATGACAGCGTGATTTGTGAATTCCAGTCCTGAGGAATGATGAAAATCTTTGTTACGAATGAGCTAAACTGACATGGGGATACTAATCTGGCCGAAACAAAGCGAAAGAAGTCCACCTGAGGTCACTGAGCTACAAGCGTGTGACTTTATTTTTTACAAATGCCTCTCGACGTAAGTGCATACTTCAGGCCTCTGGCGTTCCTGATTACAATGAAACTACTAAGTATACGACGAGAGAGAGAGAGAGAGAGAGAGAGAGAGAGAGAGAGAGAGAGAGAGGGGAAACAAGATACTTTAAAAGTAGGACAAAATCTGGCCCAGTGCTCCGTTTCCACTCACCTGGAACAGAAAGGAGTCTCCGAGGGAGTTGCTGAGGCAGAAGACAAAGTCCTTCTTTGGGTGTTCGGGCACGGCCTGCACGATGCTGCTCTCCGCCCACACGGCGTGCTTTGGGATGCTGTTGTGGTCGATCCCGGAGCGGCCGTCCGTCTCGTAGAAGAACAGCGTGCATCCTGGGAAGGTTTAAACAACGACAAAGGAAATCAGACAGGCCAGAGTCGAAACTTCACTTGTAGTAAGTGGACTTTTACTATGAAAGATTCAATTGCCCTCACAGGTGTTTTTTCACTGTATCTAGTGGAGTAGAATGGATATGGCTTTTTCATCCACAGCCAAAACATTTACGCAACAAGGCACACTGGGAAAATGAATGAGTGCCATGTCCGCTTTAACCGTAAAACATTATTGAGCAACATGTCCACTTCATTTGAATTGATACCGTGCACCTCCGATAGATCTGAGGGGAATCATTTCTCTGCATTATGGCATAAATAAAATAAATAAACAGTTTTATTGATTTCACTCTGCTCTCCAGTGGCCATCATTAAGAAGTGCAGCTCTGCATACCCAATGAGAAGCACTGGTGCCAGACTACTGATTCGATTATAAAGCCCTATCAAGTGGAATTAGTGGTGATACACAGCACTCGAAATTCGATTACCAACCCTACACTAGAAGGATTTTTCTATTGCAAAAGCAGAGTTTGCAACAGATCGGGAACAGACATACTAGTGATTCTACAGAGCTGGGAAAATGAAAGCAGGCAAAAAAAACCCGGCTAAATCAGAGGGCTAAAAAATCTATTTTCAGAAACGAAATGTCCTAAAAGTAGATCTAATAAGTGAAATAAGCTGAATCATTTCATGGGTGGGGAAGACGTATGCAAAGTCTTCCTGAACTGTCTTACTATGCTATTGAATTACGTTATCTGAATAGAGTTCTAATCCTCAGCCTCTTGAAAGTCTTCCTGATATCTGAATGTTCTAACCTATGATTTTACGACCGAGCCCAAAAACACACCGACCAGCTCAAAGACGTCGTCTCCACTCACCTTTAAGGGAGACCCAGTAGCTCTTCCACTTGCGGCGGGTGGCAGGCTCCACCTTCTTGTTCTTCTTGTGGACCAGGAAGTTCTTGACGGCGAGCCGCCCGGCCTTGCGCACGGTGCCCTGGGCGACGGCGAGCAGCGGGTCAACCTGGTAGGCGGAGCCTATGGTGCCGCTGCTCTGCTCGTCGCTGAGGGCCGAGGCCGCCTCCTCGGGGCCATCGCCCTGGCAACGGTTCATCTCCAGCTCCTGACGGAAGTTCTCGTAGACGCCCTGGGCGCCGCCCATGCTCCTACCCCTGCTCCTGCAGCCGCTGCTCCCGCCCGCGTCCCCTCCCGGACCCCCGCTGCCGCCGCCGCTGCTGGAGCTGGCGCTGTCGCTGCCGGCGAAGGCACTGCGGCCCGGCACGGAGTACAGGGAGAAGGAGGCCGACATGGTCTTGTAGCGGCGCGACTGGTGGTGGTGCTGCTGCTGCTCTGCGTCGGCCGTCACCGCGTCGATGCCGCTGTCGTCGTACTCGCTTCCCTCCCCAGTAACATCCTGGAATGATGTGTGTGTGTGTGTGTGTGTGTGTGTGTGTGTGAGTGGGTAAACAGGATACACAAAAGACAAAAGTCAAACATACGCTCAGAATCTCTGTTGCTGTTTCAACTCACAGCAACTCACCCCTGAATACCCTCCTACCTGTGAAGACAACACCATCTTTAAAGGACACAGCGGTGTAGATCTGAAGATCAATCTACCCAAAACATGTCATGGCTCCTCGGTCCATGTTAGGGGAGGTGTATGAAGCTCCTAAGAGGAAATAACCCATGGGTCCAGCCTGAAGCAGGTCTGTGGGCCTGATGTACCGCAGTGGCTCCCTGAGTGTGTGATTGAGCTGGCCGGCTCTTACAATGCCACTCTGTATCCCTGGCATGCTCCTACTAACATGGGTAGTGTGGGGGTGGGGTGGGGTGGGGTGGGGTGTGGGGCTGATGGGAGATTAAGGAGGTCCCATCACACGGGGGGATCTACGGCAGCCCAGTCACATGACAGCACCGGGGCGCCCCAGCGTTCCATTCATCAGCCCTGATGGCGCTTCACAGGGAGAGGGCCCATTCTCTCTCTCTCTCTCTCTCTCTCTCTCTCTCTCTCTCTCTCTCTTTCTCTCTCTCTTTCTGTCACACACGCAAGGGAATGCTAATACACACACAAGCATACTCTGTCACAGAGACACACAGGCAGCCATGGAGGCACAAAAACATTCTCACACACATATGCACGTTCAAAATTTCCCTCTCCTTTATTGTCTCTCTCTTTCTCACACACACACACACACACAAACAAGTACACACAGACACAGACACACACACAGACTCTCCCAACTGTACACTCACACACATACACAAATCTCCCATTTTTCCAAGAAGAAACTGACACAGACATACAAACACGTATCCCATTCCCAGAGTTCTCCACACACATACACTCACACACACTCACACAGACTCCTCTTTCGGCTCCATCTCATTACCACAACAAAAGAGCTCCACATTTCACGCTGTGGATGACTTTAGAGCATGTAAATCCCCCCAGCATTAAAAACATCACACACACACACACATGGCTATGAGGAAAAGCCTTGCAACAACACAACCAGACCCACCAGCGCCGGTCACCAGCTTCCCTCCCTTCGCTCCCCTTATTGATATGCCAATGACATCGCATTAGCGGGGCGAGCCTCCACAGGTACTGTAGATCAATAATTCACCACCTTCATCCAGAACGTAAAGAATCTCTGGACCTCATTATAGAGTGTGGGGGGATTTCTTCCTTTGTATTCAAGGTTTTTGCTGTGCTCCTAACCCAGGAGTTCCAGGAAAGAGGCACTAGAGGGTAGGCAAGCCAGATCTGTGTACTCTGTGGCATTCACAACACATATGCATAGGCAGGGCCGCTCACATCTCCATGCAGGGGAGAGAATGGAAAATGCGCTGTGGGTGGTGTAACAGCCACAGAGGAAAAACTGAGTGAATAAATGTATTAATTTGTTTTGGTTCGGGGGGGAGAAATGCACCACTGTGGAAGGGAGCTCTGTTCATCTAAAAAGAAAAGAACATTCTCAGCAGCTTCACTGTTTCTGATTTGAATAGTGGGAGGGGTTCTTTGGTAGCTATTGTTTTTGTTTGTAGAAGTGAACTTCCTGATTATGCAGTGATGTTTCAGCAACAACACACTGAGAAACTCTCAAGGGTATCTTTAATTTACATAAAACAAGCTTATGTAATGATGCACACACAAGAAAATCAAACTTAACCTTCAACTTTAATTTCAGCCCACAGCTACATAGACCTATGGCTTTATAGCTGTAAAAGGTAGGCTAAACAAATGCTAATTCAAGTAGCATTTGTATTAGCATTACTAGACTAAGTAGACTCTAAGACCCTCTTACCTGTATGGTTTGTGCTCTGCGTCTAGCAGACATAGCCGCCTGGTGACTGGTCAGTCCTTCAGACAGGCAGTGTGAGCGCCGACACGGCAGGGTGTAGGCGCCGTAGGCACTCCCATCATCCTCGGCAGGCGAGATCATCTTATCGTCCTCGCTCTCGCCGCCAGGTGTCACGGCGACCTTGTGCCACTTGGCAAAGCGCCTGCCTGTCTGCCGGCAGCCCGGGCTCTTGGGCCCGTAGAGCTCGTCTAGCGAGTTGGCGCGGTCGGCGGGATCCAGCAGTTCCAGGCCGTGAGGGCTGGACTGGAGCCGATCGTCACAGTGAGTGAAGTCCCTCTCGTCGGCCGTGTCCACGATCTCCTCCGTGCTGGTCAGGTGCGCTTGGCTGAGGTCAGACAGCGAGAGCTCCAGGCTGTCCTCCCGCCACATGTCCGCAGACTTGGAGCGCCGCTTCTTGAAAGTGGCCGCCCCCGACTCCCGAGGTCCGTCCCGGGTCCTCAGGACGTAGGTGGCTGCGTCTGCCTCCCCCCGGCCTCCCCCCGGAAAGGGGCCTCCGGCTGGGCTGCTCGCCTCGCCACCTCCCCCGTACTCTGGAGGGCTGGCTAGGTCGTTGTGGAAGGACATGGGCCTCAGGTTCATGGCCACGCGGTCCACCCATATGGAGCTGCTGAAGTCGGAGAGCGCGTTGGTGTCGTTGAAAGGCTCCAGGCCGTTCTCGGCCAGCGACTGCGGGATGCTGGGCGTGCTGCTGGAGCGCGTGCTCGTCTCGGAGTTGCGGTGCTCCATCTTGCCCGAGCAGGGGTGGTGGGGGTGGCGTGATTGCTTGTTAGAGATGCGCAAAGAGCGGGACATGTGCTTGCGGGACAAGTGGCCGTGTCCGCCCCTGTAGTACGCATGGTCCCCGTTTTGGCTTTCAACATTACCCATGATTCAGCATCTACACAGGCAGAGAGGAAGAAAACAAGAAACAACACAGTGTGAGACCACACACATGTTCTGAATAGAAATGAAAAATGAATGGCCTTAACTGGATAAAGGCGGGAACTGGCAGCACTGCATTCATGTTAGGACAGCAAGGTTGACAGGACAGAAAATTAATTTTTAGGCGCAAGGCTTTCATAAGTTGTCTGTTTGTCTAAAGATACTCTTTACTGCCAGCAGAGAGGTAAAGCTGCCTATTGTAGCATTACCAAATAAAAGGTAAACAAACAAGTCAGCAAAGTAAAACAACAAGACACACTCCAAACAATGGCACATGGAGCTCCCACTGGTATGAAACAAACACTGAAATACACTTGAATCGCATACACACAACATCAATGAATAGCTGTTCATTTGAAATACCACTGAAAGCTGACACATTTCTTTTCTTTTCCCCCTCACACAAGACTAATCTCATGACGGAGATTTTACTGAGGCAGTATGCCTAATGTCTGATTGTAGGCTGGAATAAATCTGTCTGATTATTCAGAAGGAATATGTAAATGGCACATTAATATGCATCTGAGCTGGACATTTTATTTACGTACAAACCAGCAGATAAGCAACGAGGTCACTGGCATGTCGAATCAAGCTGAAGATGCGTCCACTGAAAAGGCATGGCACTGGGACTGTGGGGATGAATGGACTGCAATGGACTCTAGAGGAGACAGAGAGAGAGAGAGAGAGAAAGAGAGACAGAGAGAGAGAAAGAGAGAAAGAGAAAGAGAGAAAGAGAGAGAGAGAGAGAGAGAGAGAATTATGTTACTTTTGAGGAAACCCAAAACACTGGGGCAATAACTCCAAGTGGATTCAGTGAATATGTCTTGTTAAAACGCACTCAGGCATGCGCTATTTCTATGCACATAATTACCATGAGGTCTACTCTGGGATGAATGCAAAATCAGAAGTGTGTGTGTGTGTGTGTGTGTGTGTGTGTGTGTGTGTGTGTGTGTGTGTTTAGAGGGTGGTGCGGTAGTCGTCCTAAGAAAGAATTAAGAACACTTTGTAGCAAACTGAAAGATTAAAGAGCTGAGCGTGGAGCTGTGGCGAGGACCACACACATGAAGGAGCCCTGAGCTCCTTAACCCAATGAAACATGATGGTGCCAGCGCACCCAAACCCTCCCACAAGGCCCTGTGTCAGCCAGAGCGCGGTTTCAAATATGGAGATCTGTGGTTACTACTACTCAGAACACACACACAGACATACTACTACTCAGAACACACACACACACACACACACACACACTACTACTCAAAACACACACACACACACACACACACACGCACACACAGACAAACACCAAAAGCTACAATGGGAACCACATGCTGCCTTTGCAACTTTCCTTCCACTCACTAGTGTGAGGAGCTCCAGTGGTTATACAGCAGAGATGTCAATGGCGTTCATCTGATACGTGCACCCGGCGAATGTCACTCATGACAACGCGTCACTAATAAGGTCAGAGAATCTTCCGGAGCAGAAGCGCTCTGTCCCGACTCCACAGTAACACTGCAGTAAGAGTTCAGTTTAATCAGCTTTGCTGTATAAAATGCCATAATGCTGCACCCTTCTTTATCTTAATCCTATTATGTTGTACGCATCCATTGGCATTCCCTCAGAGATAGGGGGAGAGTGAGGGAGGGCGAGAGAGAGAGAGAGAGAGAGATAGGGGAGACTGAGTGAGAGAGAGAGAGAGAGCGCAAGAGAGCGAGAGATAGGGGGAGAGTGAGTGAAAGAGAGAGTGAGAGAGAGAGAGAAAGATAGGGGGAGAGTGAGTGAAAGAGAGAGTGAGAGAGAGAGAGAAAGATAGGGGGAGAGTGAGTGAGAGAGGGGGCGGAGTGAGAGAGAGAGAGGGGGGGGGGTAAGGACAGAGAGAAGATTCTTTTCTGTGAGGCAGCTAG
>NC_045160.1:2447441-2477441 GCF_900700415.2 Clupea harengus
GCAATAAGACATTCGTGTTTGTGCGGTTGCCAGCCGAGTGCCACGGGGACATCCTTTGCCAACCCCACTCTCACTCGTGTCATATCGTTTAAATAACATGCACTTATTATTTAAATCTGAACATCACTGTGGAAATTGCTCTCGATCCAGTTAGATTTATTTGATTATTTAAATCTGAACATCACTGTGAAAATTGATCTCGATCCAGTTAGATTTATTAGATTCATCAGTTGCATACCACTTCACCACCAATATAACTCAACTTCTGTGCTACTCTACCAAACACTATATAGAATCTCATTCATCTATTGGTGATTGTCTTTGGTACTGAGTTTGTAAAATAAAAACATGCATCGAGGGAATAGAAACAATGAAATAAATCAAAACGCAGAAGGAAAGGCAGCTGCACATGCATTCATACTGTCAAACAGACGGGAAACAGACACGGAGAGAAACTAAGAGAAAAGAGGCACATTCATCCATCCATCCAACCAACCATCCATCCATCCATACATCCATACACACGGAGAGGAGCAGACAGACAGACAAGCTGACATCCTGTACAGATAGACATCCAGAGAGACAGACAGATAGCATGCGCTGCTCTTGAGGTCCCGCAGGCACTTGGCTGCTGGTGGAGCCACAGCGATGCGTGTCTCTCCGGCCCCGTGTGTTGTGACTGATGAGGATTTCATGCTATGATTGAGATGCAGTCCAGTGTGCAGGCCATGCAGGGGCTGGGGCTGGAGCTGAGGGTCTGTGGGAGCCAGACTCAGACAGCCCCACTAACAAGCCCTTATGGAGGGGAGGGGGGCTCACACGTACCCAGGCCGGAACACTGCTGGCCAATTCAAGCTTGTTTTTTTTTTGTGGACAGAAGCTCCATACTTTACACTTTGGCTGGTGTTGGTTGGCAGCACTGAGCTAATGGCTAAGGAGCCGCACGTGGAGATTAATGCTGCCCTGTCCAAACTGGGCGCAGTGTTTGTAAATAAAATATTAGCACCTACCCACAGGTCCCCTTACAGTTCCAGCACAACTATAAAATATTACTGACCATAAAAACCTGTGGAAAACCAATCCAGTAATTCCCTTCCACGCACGCAGTGGCCAATAACTTCTGATGAAGCAATATTAACGATAGTCTCCCTCTCCCATATGAAAATACCCACTAAGGAGTAGAAATGGTTCAATGCTCCTCAAATTTTATGTTTCTTTTTTTCAACTAGTATTTATTATCCAATATCTTTTGTTGGTCACTATCATCATACCTGAGTTTTACCATTTAATGTGACTCAACATACGACACAATATATGCCTTCAGGACCTGCCATTTTGAGGAAGTGTGTGAGGGAAGGCTGTTTACTGCAATAGGGTGCAGGTGCTCACCATCTCCTGGGTCGACGATCTCCACGGTGGCCACCTCAGGGAACTCCAGAGCCCCCATGACTGGCTCGGACAGAACAATCTGGAACGTCTCCGACAGCTCATACTCATTGTCACTTAGGATGCGCACCTTCCAGGTAGCGGTGGTCTGCCCAGGATTAAACTGCACCTGCTTCTGGGACTTGCCCCGGAAGTCCTTGTCCTTCTCCGCTGTGCCGTCCTTGGTGCCGATGCCTGCAGAGAGAGAAGAGAAGAGAGGAGAAGAGAAAGGAGGAAAAGACAATTCAAGAAGGGAAGCGGAAGAAAAAAAAAAAAAAAATGGGAAGTTTATGGAAATATTTGTATCCCCTTCCCACAGACAGCTTGGTAGGAACTGCTGAGGAAGTGTGGTTTCAAACGATTTAAGATGATGGTACTTCCTGTCCCGAGGGTAGAGGGTAGAGTTGGAGGCCTCACTAGACACTAATATTTCTCTGTTTGTTTTTAACATGCCTTTTTTTACATCAGCCCCCTTTACACCATTTAGCATCGGGTTATTACTGATGAACTTGCTAATTATTCGGACAGGCAAAACCACATCAAGCAAAGTGTATTTTCAAATATAAATGAGGGCTGTTCTTCTCCGAGCAGCCTCCGCGGCCAAAGATGCTAACTCTGGAGTTTAGCGGTAAAAAAACATGTGATGCAACCGCGCTGCAATGACACCCCTGATTCGCTCGCCCCTGTCGGAGGAGAGGCCTTGGCTGCCATTAGTCAGAGACGAGGACGATGAGTCGACGTGCCCCGACAGCTAAAACTATTTGCTTTGCTGTCAGTCAACAGGCGTCTGTGGGTGGTGGCACCGGATCGACTCTGCCCTGAGAGGAGGAAGAGGAGGAACCACCTCCGCGTGTTTGGATGCCCGCCGGCATTTATGATAAGGAGGGGTGTGGTGCACTCACACTTTTTTGGCGGGGGATGGGGGGTGGGGGTGGTACCTGTTTGGGAACAGGAAGGGAGATTGCACCAGCATGGAAGCAATACACACACACACACACACACACACACACACACACACACACACACACACACACACACACACACACACACGTAGAGCACACTCAGCAGGAGGGCACCAGTAAATAAAACATTGCTGCCTGCCTCTTGGCAGTCACATGGGTCAGTTGTGGGGGGAAAAAAACAAAATGGAGATGAAAAAACAGGCAGGACTGAAATAAGCAGAGAGGGAAGTGGAGGAGTCGACTCTGCTGGAGAGAACACGGAGATCAGGCCTGGTTACGGAGCTAGTTTGGGAACTTCTCCCAGCATACAGTAGGGGGTTGAGATGGAGTGATAGAAGAATTGGATATGCTGACGAGAGACAGAGAAATGGATAAAACAGAGGGAAAAAGAAGAGGAAGGAGGAGGAGGAGGAGGAGGAGGACATGATCCGAAAACTTCTTTCTTTGAAGCAAATGAGGGACAAAGCAGGGGAGCTTTGACATGGGGAAACAGAACAGAGGTAAAAAGTGAGGGAGAAAAAAAAAAATTCCCATTACCACCCCCCGCGCACACACACATACGCACGTCAGCCAAATTGAATCAAATCGAATAAGCTCAATGGCGCTCCAAACCCCGCGCCTTCAACGGGCGTATGTCGGGCGGAGGCCCAGGCACCGGCGTTCAATCCCCTTCTCCTTCTCAGTGGGGTGGGGCCTCTCTCTGCCTCCCACCCTCCTCTCCCCCAGCCGGTACCTGCCGCGCACACAATATGCACCACTAAAAGGGGGGAAAAAAATGCTTCTATCTTTCATTTCTTTTTCTTTTCTCTATTTTTTTTGTTTAGTTCAGCCGCGGCTTTCTCATCAGCATTCCAGCAGAGTGTGGGACAGGGTAAAATGTCCTCGCGCTCGGCGGGGGGAGGCTCCAGCTTTCACGTCCTTCCAAGTCTCTTATCAAACGAGCGTTGGCTAGCGATGGCGCTGATGCCAGATAGCCGGCCCTGCCCAGCTTGGGTCCCGGCACTGCCCAGCCGGCTGTGCACAAGCGTCTGTCTGTGTGCTGTGTGCACTTTTGTGGGGGTCGCAATCAAGCTCTCTCTCGCATTTCCAGACACCACCAGTCTGCAGTCCTCTCTCTTTCTCTTTCTCTCCTCTCTCTCTCTCTCTCTCTCTCTCTCTCTCTCTCTCTCTCTCTCTGAGGTCACCCTGCCAACAGGAGGACTCCAGCAGAATGGAGCCATCTGATCCCATACAGAAGTTTAGTCTGGCCCCGATCTGGCCCTAATCTGGCTCTGATCTGGCTCTCTCTCAATGTCAGGGTCAACTGCTGTCTGGGAGCTTGATTCTCTCTCTCCTTCACCGGTCATATTGGAGGTCAGGCCTGACGGCTCGGAGAGTAAAAGCGGTGGGAGGGTTGGGGATGGGAAGAGTCTTCACCACACGTACAGCCTTCGCTTCACTCTCACAGGACCCACTATTTTTTAGATCCAAAATATTTTGTGGAGAGAATGCATAAATAACAGCATGAGCGGGCTCTGTGTGTTTGTGTAGAGCACTGTTCTGATGTTTAAGGTCAATCCAGCAGCATGCTTTGATTTCAATGCAGTGGAGCTCACACATGGAGCATATGGCTCTTAGAGTGCCGAGATGCTATCAGAATCAATGGATAACTAAACAGCGGTCTTTAATGATGACTTATTTATTCATGACTTATTTTATTCTGATTCTGCATAAATATTTCAGCTAAAGCAGCCATAGGAGCATCAAGGTATAAACATTGTGTACTGCAGTGTAAGGTCTTACTGGAGAGGACCTGTTTCAGCCGGTGAAAAGCACCCCTGTCAAATCCCATATACATTCAGCACGGCCCTGAGAGTTACCTCCTGAATGTAAAACACTACAGGAACACTAAATAATGAAGGAGCTTTAATGCACTAAACATGTAGTACATAGACTGCAGAAAACACAGGGGCCCGTGCAACCCACCCTTCCTCTCCCGTCCTTTGAAGTTTGACCCTGAGTTCTCCCAGGCAGCCGCTCCTCTAGAGAGACCTGGCCCTGAGTCAGCCTCTCCTTGACGTGCGAGGAGGCTTCAGTGTGTTACTACCTGCGCCTAGATGTGCAATTATGCAGAGAGCTGAACGAGGTGCGAGGAACAAATTATCGAAAAACAGCGTCAGGAAATAACACTGCATTCGTACAACGAATATAAATGCATTTCAGAGACGGCGCTGGAGATCCTCGTGGGCTCTGCTCTTTGCCTGGAGACAGTCAGGCAGCCCGATCCAGACACTTGGCACTCTGAACTTTTTTCTCCCCCCCGAAGTGAAGAGCATGAACGTGGGCAGTACAATGCTAGACGCAGGATGAGTATGTAGGACACGGCCTACGGGTGTATCAGTGTGTGTGTGGCAAAGTGTGGGTGGACCTGCACTCTTAAAATACCTTCCCAAGTGAAAAGTGACACCGCAAGACACAAAGAGGAAGTGCCTGATGCCAAGGCATGGCCCGAACCATGAGCCATGAGGCTCTACAGAGGCTCCTGTTTATATTGGCATGGAAGTGCGCCATGAGAAAGGAGAAACCTCCTCATGCTAAACGCAACTCAGGGTCAAGATGTCCTGGGAATAAAACTCATCATCATCCCTGAATGACTCCCCACATGGCATAAACCAAACAATATTTACAAACATTCAGATATACGACCTCCCCAGAGTTAAAAACATTAAAACCAGTTATTTTTGGTTCAAGTTGTAAATGAATGCCAAGACTTGCAAAACCTGCACCCGCCAAGCTGACACATCCAATACTCCCTGTGGGTGTTTGTTAAGTTTTGCATATCTACGGTTTCAGATTGCTGAATGGCATTAAATGTCTAATATGTTGTGATTATACTTGTGATTGTGGTTTGCTTATGACGTAATGTGTAATGTAATCTATTCTTGCCCTTGTGGCAAGATTGGTGATGAGAGCTGTGAAATCTCATAGTTCAACTCACTGACGAAGGATGTCTCCCCCAGGTAGCCCCTCCGCTTCAGCACCACCTCCAGGGCCTTGGACTCCTCATCCGCCACGTAGTGCTCCTTCTCCAGGGAGATCCAGGCCCAGTTGAGCCGAAACTGCTGGTTCTTCAGCTTATTTCCTCCTGCGAGCGCACACAGACACAGCATGGTACTCTAATTAGACCGGGCGAGTGAAAGAGCCAGGTCACACACGTAGACACATTAGCTTGGAAACACAGCAACACACACACACACACACACACACACACACACACACACACACACACACACACACACACACACAGACACAGACACAGACACACACACACACACACAGACACACACACACACACACACACACACACAGACACACAGACACACACACAGACACACACACACACACACAGACACACACACACACACACACACACACACACACACACACACACACACACACACACACACACACACACACACACAGACATAAACACATGTGCGGGCATGCACACAAAGGCTCTCTTATTTTCTCATAGGAAAAGAATCCAGTGGAGCACATCACATTTAAACCATCAAAGTAACTAGATCTTTGCAACACAAATGTGGAGTCATTACTTAAGTGCAGCACGCTTAATAAACAAATACTTCCTCCTGGTGACAACCAAATAACCAAGGGATTATTTCATGAACCAACCCACGAAATGGTTTTATCCTAAACTACTCAAACCAATGTGAAACCTGGGGGGGAGCAGTAACCGCAGTTGTGTGGGTGAGCAGTTTGACAGGTCAAGTGCAAATCTCCAACATAAAAATTCCTCTGAAAATGCAATAAAGCGAGTGAGAATGTCACGAGAGAAAATGTATCTCACAAACATCTCTCTGTGCTACTCTTGGAAACGAGAGATAAAGAGAGTGCACCAAGCTCAACTGACACCAAATCCGCCACGGTGCCCCCACTAATGTGCATGTAAATTTCTCTCTGGTGGCTTACCTGTGCTTATACCCACTCATTCCTTGGTGCTGCTCGCCGTGAAGCATCAGACAGAAGGGGCTGAGGCAGCAGAAAGGGGGAGACTTTGAGGTATAATTGCCTCTGTTCTAATTACCATGGAGGGAAACACGCTGAACTGCCTTCCTATCTACATTAAAGCACTTTTAGCACGTCTCTGTTTGAAGGGAGATTCAAAGGCAGTACGCTCTGTTCCTGCAGGGCACCAGTGCCAGCTATGGTCAGACCACAGACAGAGCCACACACAGACATTAAACACACACACACACACACACACACACACATCTTGAAATCAAACAAATGGACACAAACACACACACAGAGAGCAGGTATGAACGTGCGCAAACTAATTTCACTACTCCTGCATACACAACAGGCATGAACACGCACGAACCACACGCGCACACACAAAACACACACACACACACACACACACACACACATTGAGCTTTTCTGAGCAAAGTGCTGCTGAGGAGTGAAAAGAAACATCTCTGGTGGTGTAAATGAGTTCTTAAATGAGCAGTGTTATGAAGAATGGCAGTCAGCACGCCTGAAGAGGCCACACTCACAGCTGTATGGCCCTGAATAAGAGGGAAAGATCCAGGTGACTGACCCTTTGAGCACTCCAAGTGTGTGTGTGTGTGTGTGTGTGTGTGTGTGTGTGTGTGTGTGTGTGTGTGTGTGTGTGTGTATGGATGGGTGGTGAAAAAGGAAACCACTGGGGAGGGTCTGTTCCCATTGTCTGGGGGTCTCGGGGTGCTGCGTTTGTTAGCGTTTGTCACAACTCCTGTCCTCCCCCTTTCCTTTCCTCCCCTCCCCTCCTCTGCCTCCCATCCCCCTCTCCCCTCCTCCTCTTCTCTTCTCTTCTCCTCTGCTCTCTCTTTCTCGCTCTCTCTCTCCAGTTGTCACGCTCTGTAAATCTGTCACGTCCTCGCCAACCTGCCCCTTTCCCTTTCATGAACAGGTCACGCATGCACATCCGGTATGCTTAATTGTGTGTGAGCTTATTTATGTGCCTGTGTGTGTGTGTGTGTGTGTGAACCCATGTGTATGTGTGGGAATGAGTATACATGTAAATGTGTATGTGTGTGTGTGTGTGTGTGTGTGTGTGTGTGTTTCTTCTTGTGTGTGTGTGGGTGTGGGTGAGTGTGTGTGTGTGTGTGTGTGTGTGTGTGTGCGTGCGTGTGCGTGTGTGTGTGCGTGGGTGTGTGAGGCCCCTGTGAGACACCTGTTCCACACTGTTTCATGCGGGCTGACTGTCACCGCCAGCATTGCATATTTCCTTGACTGAGAATCGAATGGGACAATAATACACGTGGCACCTGTGGTGGTGGGACAGTGCATCGCTGCATGAGAGGACCCATATGACAAGCGGAAGTGGAGGGATGGAGGGAAGGGCACCTCGATTACAATCAAAGTGGTGCCAAACAAAAGCACAACAAAACCGCTCAGATCACCGATGGGTACAAGCTGAGAGAAGGAATAAGAAGAAAGAAAAGTAAAGTGCATCATTATTCACAAACCAGACGAACGGCGGGACTGGCGTTTGCTGACAAAATTGCTCTCTTCTCCGGCGACAAAGGGGGAGATTGAAGATGACGGCTGACGTAAATCCGAGGCGATGCCGAGCCTCGCTGGCTTGCCTGCCGCGTTTGATGCGTTTTCTCGCTCATAATGGGCTTTGTCAACAAGGTTTTGATGAAAGGGAATAGAGAAGGCAGGTTTTTTTTCTCCCCGAGCGCTTTCCGCGGATCTGGGCCTCTTAGAGAGGAGAAGAGAGGAGAGGAGAGGAGAGGAGAAGAGAGGAGGTGGCACGATACAGGAAAGCCTCTGCCGTCAGAAGATGTAATCTTCATCTCAGCGAGAGCAAGAGCCAAGGCACGGACCTAATTACAATGCCAGAAAAGAGAATCATCACCGGATCGGCGGTGGAGCAGCTGGCACTAAGAGGCCTTAGAAGAGGGATGTGTCCAGTTGAATGTTTGCCGCACAGAAATCCGTTCTGTGTTCAGTCAAGAGCAGGCCATCAGACCAAATTCTCCCGTGTTTATAATAAGGCACAGAGTACAAGAACCCTGTTCTGTGTTCAGCGAAGAGAGAGAGAACATCAGACCAAATTCTCCCTTTTTTTAATAAGGCACATAGTACAAGAAGCCTGGTGAAACGGAAGGATGTCTTTTTTGCTCTCCCTGTCCCTCTCTCTCTCTCTCTCTCTTTCTTCTTCTCTCCATCTGTTTCTTCTTTCCACTAGTCTGTTCCGCTTGGCTCCCACGAACAAACGCCGTCTGTGTGTGTGTATGTGTGTGCGTGTGCGTGTGCGTGTGCGTGTGCGTGTGCGTGTGCGTGTGCGTGTGCGTGTGCGTGTGTGTGTGTGTGTGTGTGTGTGTGCGAGGGAGGATGGGGGAGCGGGGTAAAGGCGCATGGCACAGGTACACACACGCGGGGTGTGTGTGATCTCTCAAACGTGAAGGCCGCAACTCCGGAGCCCAGCAAACGACATACCCGGTGACTAATCTCTTCAAACCAAAAGTCACTCTCACACACGCACGCACACACACACACACAAACACAGGGTTTGCATTCCTAAAGACACGCCTTGTCAGTCTGTAAAACATTTACATAAAACACCCCTCCACACGGGCACACATAAGTTAGACGTCTGTCCCGGATCCTTTGTTTAAAGTGATGGGACGGGATTCGGCGTGTGTGTGTGCAGCAGGAAGGAAGGAAGCCGGTGAGCAGTAATCTGTGCCGTGGCATTTTAATAACAATGTTGATGTTACACCGGTACAACATCAAGGGCAGGGATAGACTGGGCTTCAGAGCCACACCAAGTGCTCTTTAATCAAACACGCACAGGACATTCCAGCTCCTTTTATAGGTACTTATAAGCCCTGGAACCTTCTCTGTGCCCACCTAACTATCATTGTGAACATCAGGTTGCGTCAAACATGTCATTGATTTTTCATTAGATACGTTAAACACACTTGGGACGGTGCGGTGCTCCTGTGTGTTTTCTTCTCCAGTCTCGATGAGTGTGAGACTAATAGCGTTTATTTTAAAGAGAGTGAGAGCGGGGTGAGAGCGGGGGGAGGGGGAGACGTGCAGGGACCCCCCTGGCAGAGTAAGTCCTTCTGCAGCCCGGTGCCACCGCTGAACTTTCGAACGGCGTCCGTGCGTATCAAGAATGCGGCCTCGGCCTGACATGCGGGAGCCTCTTAATCTCTTAGTTCAAGTCCTGAGGGCAGTGTAGCACTGAAAACAAAAACCAACACCCCACAACCACCCACCCACCCCACCACCACCCCCACACCCACCCACCCACCGCACTCCAACCCCTGCTCCTCCCAGCGCTCCTGAGTAATATCTTACTCTTTTACTCTACCTTTTTTTTTTCTTCTTTTCATTCCCCTACGCACACACTGATAAGTTGGGTGGCTGGGGCGAACGAGTCCACTTCAAAGGAAAACTCCAAAGAAAACAGAGGAGTTAATCTTCAACAGGAGTTCAAGTTGCTGAGCGAGGACTCAGTTCACACTGACGGCATGTAATGTATTTCTAGGGTCATTCATCGACATACTTCAGACATGGTCCACAGCACTGAGACCACTAGGTTCCCATAGTGCTGTGGTTAAGGCTATACGTTGCAGCCACAAAGAGGAAAGAAAGGACAAAAATGCATAAAGCTAAGAATTTCTTTTAGAGAGATCACATTAGTGGCTATTCCCAAAACGTTTTTTGATAGAATATGGCGATAAGAAATCTTTATCTTAACACGGCATATGTTAAATGGAATATGGACTATACTACATGGCCTATAACACAGCATATCTACCTTAAACACACAGGAAGTCTCCAGTGGTTCAACTACTACTACTGCTGCTACTACTACTACTACTACTACTACTACTACTTCGACAATACCAAAATGGGTAATACTTGCACATGTTTAATACTTGCACAAATGCACAAGAGAGCAGCACAATGCTCTTGAAAACTCTCAGGAAGTAAGAGCGCAAATTTGCAATGATGTCGTTCATAGAGAGACGGATAAGTTTGTTTCATTCTAGGCATCCTGTTTTCTAGGAGTGTGTCTGTAGGAGAGCGGCTCACGATCGTCTTTGGGGTGAAGCTCAGAGGAACTGCTCCCCTTTCACTTTCAAACATGCAGACAGACATGCCCTGTTAAGTGTTTGCCGCTTCCTTCTAATAGACAAATATATCAGATGAGCGTTTCCCTTTTATCAAGTGGCAGCAGGTGGCTTTGAATGAATGTGCCCAGCAGTGGGAGCTTTTGATCTTGTTTTTCAATAATGTCACTCACACACACACACACACACACACACACACACACACACACACACACACACACTCACACACAGACACACACATGCAGACAAACACATACACACTGATGCATACTTACTCATAAACTTAACATGTACACACACATTCATCTACACACAAAAACACAAACACACACTCATGCTTGCACATAAACACACACAGACACACACAGACACACACACACAAACACAAGGCAACTCAGAAAAACACACTTGGAAAAGTGACAGCAGACAGAAGGGAAATGTGAGTGCAATTCTCCATTCCCTTTTCATGTGCTTGTTGTTGTTCATTATCCCTGCCTTCCACACAAACACTGAGATGTCAGCAGAAGTTGAGTGTCAAAACTCCTCACCGCAATCACGTCGGCACACTTTCTCTTTTCTTTCAATTTGCCGTTGGAAAATGACACTTGGCAATGCAAAAAATATATTATTAATAATAATAATCAACGTAATCTTCCAGAAGAAAAACACAGAAGCAAACAAAAACCAAAACAAAACAAACAAACAAACAAAACAATTTTGAATTTTTCTAAACTTTTCAGAACCATCTGTGCCAGGGACAGCGCTGCTGTACAATTAGAATTCTGCTGCCGTCGGGTCCATATGCCCGCGCTCTGGGTACGGCCACTCCGCGCTTGACACTAAGCCCCAGGACGTGGCCCTGACAGATGTGACCCGTCGGGAGAGAGAGAGAGAGAGAGAGAGGGAGAGAGAAGGGGAGGGAGGGAATGAGAGAGAGGAAGCGATGGAAAGAGAGGGGGAGAGAGACAGAGAGAGGGACAGGGGGAGAGAGGGAGAGAGAAGAAGAAAGGGGGAGAGAGGGGGAGAGAGGGAATGAGAGAGAGGGAGAGAGGGGGAGAGAGGGAGAGAGAGGGAGAGAGAGAGAGAGAGGGAGCACCGGTGGAGGCGCAGCTGTGAGTGGTGCCAGCCGAGTGCCAACGCTGTGCCCTTGTCTCCTGGCTGGGAGCGAGGGGAGCAGGCAGCAGACGGGCCTTATTTGGTCACCCTGGGGAAACAGGGAAGAGTGGGGGAGCGCTGGTGCTGGGTTGAACACCCGCTGTCCATCCAACACACACAGACACACACGCGCGCACACACAGACACACAGACACAGATACACACACAAATACATACCCATACACCACTTCTGCACTGCTCACAAAAAGGACAAATACATATCCTCACACAGACATGCACACACACACACACACACACACACACACACACACACACACACACACACACACACACACACACACATAGACATCTCTTCTGCACACACTCTTCTGCACAAACACACCTGAAAGACCCACACATACATGTAAACACACCCTCACACACACACACACACACAGTCAGACTGGACTCGAGCTCATCAGCCTGGGTCAGGGCAGCGTAAGCCCTTACACATGGTCTGGTCTGTGTGTGTTCGCAGGACTCTAAAGACAGAAGAGAGGTGCAAAACCCTTCCTGGAAGGATCAGTGTGTGCCAGTGAGCGGTGCTGCTCAGTGAGATTAGAAGCCAGAGAAGGACTCTTCAATGGCTCAATCTATTGTAATGGCAGGACTCAACACAACAGGAATGGGGGTGGGGGGGGGTGTAAGGAGGGGGAGGGAGACAGGGAAACGAGGTCATGGAAATAGCCAATGAAGATGTTGATATAGACTGAGGTGTGATTCCACTGCTCTCGCCTTTATCCGCAGAGAAAAAGTTGTATTGATTTCTGTCCTTATCGAAACCTTCAAAACGCAAACAAAAAGAGAAAAAGAACAAAAGAAAAAGAGCACCCGACCGATTCTCAGATCCCAGAGGGCACGGAAAAAGTGAGAAGAAAAATACTATGCATCTGCTGCTCGAGGCTTCATGCCGGGCAGAAACATACAGATCAGCGGAGGTCGGTCCTCCATTACACCAGAGAGCTAAGGAGCAGGCTGAAAGATTTACGGCTCCGTCCACTTGAGCGAGGGTCTTAACCTGCGGCCTCTCCCAGGCCCTGGCGTTTGGGGTAGATCTGGCTAGGGTGCTGATGCTAAAGCCCCGGTCTGCCCCAGAGGTTGTACCCAGAGGCCCCCTGCCTGTGGTCTGGAGGTCTGGAGGTCTGGAGATCTGTGAGGCAGTGATGACTGGCTGGGAGAGAGAGACGGGGGCTGAAAGGCCGAGAGGTGCCCCCGAAACAAAAGGAGGACGGAGAAAAGCAGAGAGAGGGGCTTTGAGAACGTCTTTTTGTTCTCAGTCAGTGGGAATCGTTTGAAGGTTCTTTGTGTGCATCCTTAGGCGTGAGTGCGTTTCTGTTTCTTCTTCGTCTTTTTTTACTTCATGGAGAAGTGAAAGAGAGTTCGATTTTGTTTTCTCTGGAAAACGGGAGCGTGATCCGACACAACACTTTTTTTGAAGGGAAGATTGCAAGGTGCGAAGTGCTACTCTGTTGATCCACCTGCTCCTTATCAGAGCTCAACCTACACACACACACACACACACACACAACAAAAGTGACTGGCGGGGGGGACACAGGGCCTTTATCCACCCCCGCTCTTCCTCCTGCTCCCGCCTTCTTCGCTGTCTCTCCCTCTCCCTCTCTCTCTCTCTCTCCCTCTCCCTTTCTCTCTCCCTCTCTCTGGATGGATGCATTTCCCTCTATTCCTTCTCTCTGAGCCATGTTCTCTCAATTCTCACCATTTCTGTCTCGCTGTCTCTGTCTCTCATCTTTCTGTTCTTTTTTTACCCCATAACCTGACTCTTGCTCTGTTTCTCTCTCTCTCTCTCTCTCTCTCTCTCTCTCTCTCTCTCTCTCTCTCTCTCTCTCTCTCTCTCTCTCTCTCTCTCTCTCTCTCTCTCTCTCTCTCCAGCTGCCTCTCCAATCCCAGATAGTTCCTGCAGGTTGTTGTGGAAACCACCGCAGGACTCTGCGTCTGCTGTCTCTTCCTAGGTCACAAAAGCGTCTGGGCCTCGCGCTCGAACGGGCAGGGCGAGCGGGCTGGAATTCCCAAGGCTCCTATTTCAGAGCCAGCTCCTTTATGTGCGGCTCGGCCGAGGAAAAAAAAAGGGAGTGGGGGTGGGTGGTGGTGGTGGTGGTGTGGATGGGGGGGGGGGGAGTACGCAGGGGGAACATACAGTGAATTGGTGAGTAAAGGTCATTTGTGTCCTGGGAGTTTGCACCATACGCTACAATGCAGCCACTCACAAACCCCGGCCATACCATTAGTCACACCCTGGCCCCGGTGAAATCCTCTACACAAAAGATCGACAAAGAGAAAATCTACACGAAATACATCACATAACCTGCACTGGGGGAGGAGCTGGGCCTTTCTCTGTATGGAGGGACTCAAATGACTCATCTGAAGTGAGAACAGGGAGGGAATGAAGGAAGGGATGAAGAACGGAGGGAGGGAGGGAGGGAGGGGGAGGGGGTGTGCATTACTTCTGCTCCGTGAACCTTGCGCTCGAGCCAAGTGTGTCGCCAGACTGATCCCCGGTGCCGAGGGAACGCGGAGTTAGTTCCCGATGTGTATCCATTAAGAAAGAGGAGGAGCGGTGACTCGCTAATGAGAGCCTGTAGAGCGTATGTGACTCACCTGACCCCATCGAATAAAGAGTGAATATATGCAGGCGCTGCCTTTCAGTGCTTCTCAGAACTACATTTTTATTGTTTCATCTTTTTTTTCCCCTGGGAGTGTGGGTGAGATATCTCTCTATTTAATTGCCCCCCTCGCTGGGAGGACCAAAGTGGATTTTTGAAGCAGGGGAAAAAAAGGGACCTTTAAAATCACACATTTTATAAAGGCAAATAAAGGGCAGCTAACCACCTGATAAGGCTTGAAATTGCCTTTCCATTTCTCTTTGTCCCCTAACCTCTAAATCTACGGCGAGTGTCCCACCCCCCGATGTGGACGGGTAATTTCATAGAGGTCAGTGTTCTGGTACCGCTTGAAAGGCTGGCATAAAAATCACTAGTGCTAAATAGAATCCTGTGCTTCTGAGCCGTAATCCTATTAGCTGGCCACAGAAATATTAGCTCATGCAAAGACTTAGGGAACACCTTTCGGATTGGCGCTCCTAAAATCCCCCCAAACCAATCCAAGAAACGTCTCCCTAGGAGAAAGACCAAACTGTCATGGGTGGGACTTTGAATCCCGCGGGAGGCAGTCTGTGTCCTTCCAACGCCGGCAAGGTCGGACATTATCCTCTGGCGGAGACGGCATCATTAAATCTGAAGATTAGAGTTCAGACTTGGATGGGCACAAGCTATTCAACAATGTTTTCTTTCTTTCGTTCCTTCTCCCCTTGCCACTGTTTTTTTCCCTTCTCTCTGCTGCCTACAAGTCTGTATAGAGTTGTGCTGTACGTCTAAATGAACTTAACCAAGGTCATCCAGTTGCTTGATTAATTCCCAAAAGTGGGAAGTGCTTTTCAGCTCAGAATCAATAGTCGCACTAATAAACCCCCTTGACGATTGAAGCTGAATATCATTACTGTGACTGACGTCCTAAACTACTTGGAGTGGTTCTGCTTTTGTTTACATTTGAAGTCAGGTAAAAAAAAAAAAGCAGCCCCTCAACCCCACACACACACACACGTCAGAAAAAAAAACTTTACTCTAAGTTGCCCTTGAAGAAGTTCAATTGGAAATTGCTCCCACTGCGTATCTTAATTACTGGGCCGCTGTGAGCTGTGTTGTGAGGGCAGACTTCCGCGCAGCACTGCAAGCAACAGCGGAGCCCCCTGCATTAGCAGCCACGGGGCCACTGCATCTACCGCGAGCGCACACACAAAGGTCAGCGAAGATTAAATATTTGAAAGCCCTTTCCTCATTACCAGTCAATTATGCAGGGCCATTCCGACTGCCTTAGCCGCCACTGCGCTAGTATGTGTAATGTGAACAAATCCTCAGTGACCTACCCCAACAAACGTGCAAATAGAGAGGGAAAAAAATACCCACAAAAGCCATAGCAAAGAGAGACGGGTCAGCGACCCCCATTTGCAATGTTTTCTGCTTTCACACAACACATTAAGCCAAGGAAATTGGGCAAACTTTATTGAGATGGTATCAGTTATGTGCAAGACAAGGCCCCCAACCAATGCCCCCTACCCGCCCC
This sequence comes from Clupea harengus, assembly GCF_900700415.2. NCBI lineage: Eukaryota > Metazoa > Chordata > Actinopteri > Clupeiformes > Clupeidae > Clupea > Clupea harengus. Next base: position 2,463,259 of record NC_045160.1, read on the forward strand.
CGCCCACCCCTCCACCCCCCAGCCCACCACTACATCTTCTTAGTTGTTCTTCCTGGAAAACTCTGGCTATTCCCATACCGCAACCCAACTAATCAAAGCCCTGGGCAACCTGCTAATACTGTAAAACAAACAGTGTCCCACAGGTCCTGTCCAACTCATTTGTCACAGTCCCGGGCAGAAAGATGAGCTTACTACGGTCATTAGACGGCCAGACAAGAGGAACAATGTGGCTCTGGAAACACAGAAGAGTGAACCGAACCTCCGTGAGGTGGCCGTGAGGAAAAGTGCAAGGCCTCACACGCTTGTGTGATCCTACCTCAAGTGCCCGTGTTAAGCACAGCCAGAGAGCGAGAGAGGGACTACAAGAGGACCGCAAAGGAACAGAGGAGAGCACTGAGAGAGAAAGGGAGAAAAAGAGAGAGAGAGAAAAAACAACATGACATAATGATGCTGGACGGAACAGTGACGTGACAAAAGAGTATAGGGGGCTGAGGGGACAGGGGGGTGTGGGGGGGGGGTTGTGCTTCCTTGCTGGAGTCCTGAATGCAGAGTGTTTGCTCTCTTGTCAGGCGGAATAATGATGGCCTGTTTGCTGAAAGGCCGAACGCGAGAGAGGGCTGAAAGGCCGGGGCCCTCCGGGGCCCATGGCCTCCATGCTAATGGCTCCGGGGGCTTGTCTGGCTGTTGTTTCAGGACGCTGTCCAACAGCTTCATTTGGGGAACAAGCCTTGTTTGAACGGGCATTACTTGGTTGTTACTTTTTTGTGGACCACAAATGGTAATCCTTATACCACCCCCTCCCCTCAGGAAAAGTATTTGTGTGTTTTTTTTTTGCTTTGCTTTTTCCCCCCCATCTCCCTTCCTTCAGAAAAAAAGAACGAATCTTTAAAGCCTCAAGCATCTTCAATTCACCGAGGTGAAAGTCTTCCTTGAGAAATTGGCATTTAAAGGAAGAAGAAAGAAAACATGTCCTAGTTTTTTCAACCCTCAGTAAGTGTGAGCAGACATAAGTGTGGGGTAGTTTTAAGCTTAGTACTCTCTCTCTCTTTCCTTCTCTCTCTCTCTCGCTCTCGCTCTCTCTCGCTCTCTTTCCTTCTCTCTCTCTCTCTCTTTCTCTCTCTCTCTCTTTTCTCTCTCTCTCTCTTTCTCTCTGTCTCTTTAGCTTTTAGCACAAAGGACTGAAAATGCTCCTCACGTGCTTGGAACAATTTAAATCTCAGGCTTCCAAACGTTATGACCAGGAAGATTACATTCATCAAGACGTGATGTATTCAGAGCGCATCGACTGTGGAGCATGCTGAACTAGGGGATACAAAGCACACTGTCCCTAGCAATTGGATAATGAATGTGCCTGTTGACAGCTTGGTGCATACATACAGTACAAAATCTGGTCTGTCGCCAAATCCAATTTGCCTACTTGACCAGGATTTGCAGAACAATACATTGTATACATTTTTCTCATCTCCTGAGAAATAAGGTTGAGTGCAGGAACCCAAGATAATGTGAGGCCTCTCACCTGGGCAATGTCACCTAATCACATTCACTTTTTTTGACAAATCAGGAGGGAAAATGACAGAAAGTGACAGAAATATCTCTGGAGAGAGAAGCGCTTAGACTCCAGTCAACGTAGAGCCAGTCGGCTCTAACACCTCCACAAGCCACCTGTCTATCACGAGTGCCTTTCAGAGGCCCGTCCCGTCACCAAGGGATTACATGTGTTGTTTATAGACAAGCCCCGCGTGTGGAGTCTCGCTCTGTTTGCTTGGCTAACACGATGCTGCCAACGCTGGCCTCACTCAGAGAGACTGAGAGAGCAATTTACCTCTATGAGTTCCCAGGTCATTCCCCTAGGACCTCTCAACCATTAATCTCCAACAATTCAGCCTAGCTCTCTATCTCTCTCTCTCTCTCGCTCACTCTCTCTCTCTGTCTCTCCCTTTCTCCTATACGGCCTCTGTCCTGCTAGCCGGGTGGTCAAGGACTCCCCTGTGATAGCGAGGGGCATAACCAGCTCACATTCCTGCAGTGGATGAGATGCAGGGGTGAGGAGGAGTTCAGTAAAGACACACTCCCTGCCTTGGTAATAAACTCCTACATGGCTCCACTTACGGGAAAGACAACTAACAGGCTGCTGGGAAACAGCGAAGCATTAGCACTGCCAGTCTTGAGTCTCAGTTCAAGTGAATGGGACCTGGGTTGGGGCCTCACTAGCAATACATGAGAATTATGATCACCGGAACCATAAAAGTGCAATCAGGATATACGCTTGAGGGTTGTAGTAATGTAAGGCTTTTTAATGGGTTTTAAATTCAATTAAGGACTCCACTGCTTTCCATTCCACTGGGGACACCCATCCCACATAACCATTATCCAACTGACCATGTCTTAACATTAATCAAGGAAAAAACAGTTATAAGCAAACTTAAGCATGATTGTATTTGCATTTCTGGAAGTTTCCCTCTCAAAACACAAAATACTAGGCTGGGATTATTGGGACCCTGGGATTATCGGCTACCTACAGTTTTCTGATTTGCCCAGGCTTGACAGTGATCAGTGGTGAAACTATCCCACATCTGCACGTCATGTCGATGATATCATGTAACCGTGTGGGTCAATTAACCTTGTCAGATTGGGTGCCCTGATTCTAGTTTGTGAGCTAGACAGGCTACTGCCTGATGGGAAAGGGGCGGCGGGGGGGAGGTTGACCTAAGGTCTCCCCACTGGAAGCCCGAGGTAGGGGGAGCGGGGGAGTCTATCAAATAGCGCACCTCTAACTTTGTACAGTACTGATGCAATTAGTGGAATCAGTCACACTACGAAATGCTACTTTTCTTCTTCTGGTTTGTGTGAAATGAATGAAGGCTGAAGTGGGGGGTTGGGGGGGTCACCATAAAAGCTACAACTGCTACTGATTGCACTGCACTGTTGTGACTGCTGAGTGGCGTGTGCCATTGAAAACCTTAAAATGTGGTCATTTAAGCTCTCAATGCAAATCTAACCCCTTAAAAAGTATGAACGACAGAAAGACAAATGGAAACCTGCAGCTACTAAGGGGGCAGCAGAGGCGGGGCACATTTCAAACCCTGACCTTTACAGCAAGACTCACTCAGGCACACTGAATGCCCTTTTCCCATGAAAAACACTCGGCTTTTAGATGGCGAATTGCAGCCGAGCACAATAGCACTGCAACACAGCTGGAGTCCTGAACCGGAGCACGGCCGGGCTTTGCCTGTGTCAGAGGGGTCTAGATTCTTGACTATTGGAAATCATTTTTCTAACTTGACAGATACAACATGTCATAATAAGCATAATGGAATTAAAGGCTAATTCTCAGGCAATATGAAGGCTTACGTGAATTCCAAAGAGATTATGGAGGCTAAGTGAAACAGCTGAATATCAAATTGGGAGAGGATTTCTTTCCATGCCACGGTTTTTGTTCTCACAACATATTTTTTTCCAAGAAGCCTGGCAATGAGTAGCTACATATTTCAGCCAGGTTGACTAACAGCCCAAGATCTGTCAGATAAGTTAAGCCCCGCGACATGTGACACAGTGAGCCTACAGGTCAATGTCGGACCCGTACAAAAAACAAAAACAACCACGATAGGAAATCCATATCCCTTCCACCATATTACCAACGACCTTTGAGAAAATATGGATGCTGCTCATCTGTCTATGCAAAAAAAAAGAAGTTGTGTACTCCTTTCTCATCTCTCCATTACTCCAGAAGGAGCGTCACGTGGAAACAGATGCAAGTCTAAGAAATTAAACCATCCTCGGGTCATTTCCTGAGAGTTAAGCCAGAAACTGGCAACCACAGAGATACCAGAAAACAAACCCACCATGCAGCATTTGAATGAGGCGTCATCCGAGCCATCTAAATTACAAACAGTAAATGGCATCCCCCCATGCTGTTGACGCGTTCTTTTTTCAGTGCTGTGTTTAGACCAATAAAAGACTCAGGAGGCCAGTGACTGATTTACAGAGAGCTGGCTGCATTTTCAGACACCACCAATCTGCAGTCCTCTCACTCTCTCTCTCTCTCTCTCTCTCTCTCTCTCCCTCTCTATCTCAGTATCTCTCTCTCTCCCTGCGTGATGGCTCTTTCCAATGCTGCAACCTGAGCATACTGCTCCCTTTTTACTCCCTTGTAAAACATGTTTTCTGGGCTACCTGTTACAACTGCAGACTCTAAAAAAAGGCTGAAGAATGCGGGGTCCGTCTCAAAACATACACCTCCACTTATAATGAGGAATAGCCGCCAGGCATGTGGTCTTTGCTTTCTTTCCGCCAGTTTTTATTTTTGGGGAAAGTATTTAAATCAAATAAAAATAGGTTCTCATAACCACTCTCAATCTGAACTGAGGCATACAAAGACAGCGATTGGCAACCTGAAGCTATATTCAGTCACCAGCTCTGGTTCAGTGACAGTACTCTGTGATGAAACCATCTGGATTGCATAAGACCCTTAATGCATGTCTTCAGGCACGCTTCCTCTGCGTAGTCCCCGACGGTTAACAGATCTTTTCAGCAGGTAGGGAGAGATCTCCGCCCGAACAGCAGCAGCACCAGCGACACGTGGATATCACCGCTGCAGGGTTAGCATTAGATCCGGCCCTGATCTGGCACGGAGCCGGCGGTGTGCAGGCCCAGGTGCCGTCTGGGAGCTGCGCTCTTTCATCTGTTCCTTCGTTTCTCTCCGTCTCTCCGCACCTCCCACTTCCATTTCACTGCCAAACGGATTCCCACATCCTGCCGATCGGCCCCGTCCTGGGGGCAGTGGTGATGGGAAGAAAGTGTGTGCCTGAATGTGTGTATGCGTGTGTATGCGTGTGTATGAGTGTGTATCGGTGTGTGTGTGTGTGTGTGTGTGTGTGTGTGTGTGTGTGTCAGCATACAATCATTTTCAGATATGTGCCTCCTGAGGGGAACAGCAATTCCCGCCAATTCTCCCAGCTCACCTGAGTGAACAGAGACCCCTGCATCTGTCTCCCACCCTTCCTGCAGCGGCAGCAGTCTGAGAAACTACCCCACAACCACAGCACAGCATGAGCGAGAAGATGTTCCCACAGGACTCACAGTCTTATCTCAACAATCTGGCATTCCTCTTTTGATCCACCATATGGCTGGACATATCATAAGTAGCGTTAATATGCGATACAGAACATGGCGAATATCTTGATACTGTGAAACAGTGTGCATAAGCAGACAACTTTGTTCTCTCAAACAGCCGTCAGCGTCTCTTTCACAGAAAGGTGTTATCGGAGCATTGAGCGGCAATAACCAGTGAACGGTGCTCGCAATTGTGTCGGCAATCCCTCTCCTTTCAAAACCTAATGAACATAAACCTGGGTTCCCCTCAGGAGATAGGGTTCCAGAAGCTATTGGAAAGGTGTCAAACAACACTACCACAGAACTATGTACATAAACAACCTGACAGTTCGTAGTCAGTGATTCAATTAGTTCCACAAAGGAGCCCCTGCACACCGATACACCTTTAGCAATCAAAGGATAGCATGAAAGGGCGCACAACACAAGCAATCGATAGGTACAGAGTCGCTTATTACATTTGCCACATTAAAAGCCTGCCAAGCACCACACACACAGGCTAGCCTTGTTTTTACAACAGTGGATGACTGTGGCATTTTAGTAATCGGCTTCAATACACAAGGCGAAAGTAAGTAATATCTACAAAGCACCTTGAGGAGGCTGCTTTGATGAGGCGTGAGCTGACCGAAATTTAATAGGCTCTGTCAGGCAACTCTGATGACATTTGGCTTGGTAGAGAGTAGTGTGCTGGAATTGAGTGTGTGATACCAGCATCTCTCAGGATATGTCTGGGAAAATCAGTGTAGACAATGCAGAGAGAGAGAGAGAGAGAGAGAGAGAGAGAGAGAGAGAGAGAGAGAGAGAGATAGAAAGGAGCATCACTGATGGCTCAAAGGACAGGAGTCTGGACAAAAAGCAGTCATCTTTCATTCATTGCAAGGATGGTGGGACAGGGTGTCAAAAACAGGGGTTTACTAAAAAGAGTTGCCTGAGGCAATCAACGGATTGTTTGTCCTCATCTGGTAATTTAGTTCAGTAATCAACCCCCCATCACTCCAGGCAGGGAAATGAGACATCAGCACAGGGAACAGTTTATTGTTTATAGCCACAATCACTAGGTGTGTGTCTGTCTGCCTGTCTCGGAGTGTGTGTGTGTGTGTGTGTGTGTGTGCATGTTCGTGAGGGCGTACTCTGTGCATGTGTGTGTGTGTCTGTATGTGTAGTGTGGTGTGGTTTGGAGTGTGTGTGTGTGTGTTTTGTGTGTGCGTGTGTGTGTGTGGGAGGCCAATCTCCTGTCAGACTCCAGTTATGACACCAAGGCCCCCCCGGGAGATCACTACCAAACTGCAGCTTTGCCTGAGCTGTCAGCGCCTTCTCACAAAGACCAGGGGAGAAGAGAGGAGAAGAGAGGAGAGATGGCAGGACAGCAGAGAAGAGGAGAGGAGAGGAGAGGAGAGGAGAGGAGAATACCAGAAAAGAGAAGGGAAAGAGGAGAAAGCAGGGAAGAGGGGAGAGGACAGAGGGGGAGAGGAGCACAGAGAGATTGGAATAGAATATAGGAAGAGGAAGCAGAGGACTAGAGGAGAGGAGACAGGAAAGACTGAAGGGAAGTGAGAAATCGCTACAGAATCTGAGGAGCCAGGAAGCATTAGCCAAGGTGGATTATTGAGCCGTGGGCATTTCCTCCACTGTTGACACAGAAAATGTCAGGGCGCGCTCTGCCATTTAAGTTCGCCCTGCATATCGATCCAGATAACATGCCCCCCCCCCCCCCCCCCCCGCTTCTTATAGCGTTTGTGAAATATTCCTTAGAACACCCTTTTGGCAGATTAACTTGTGGGAAGACTGTGCCAGTGGAAAAGCCCTTTTTCTGTGTTAATGGCTGCCTCTGCTTTTATCTATGGAGGGGAATGGAATGTGTGTTCAAGTTAAACGCTGATACAATGAACCTGGAACAACTTCGGTTCTGCTAGACCAACATCCTAAGGGAACGGATGACGACACACATCATGATCCCGCCAGACAAGCCCGGGCCTGGAATCTCCACCGTCTGGGGAGTGTCTTCTCTGCCGTGTGAACCCCTTTAACTCCAGAGGACTCTAAGCTACCAGAACCAAAAAACACAGGGCTAAGTCAGTGGCAGGTGTGTTGGCAGCAATGTGTGCAAAGACAAAAGTGTTAAGCAGGCTGGGTCTTTGCTTCCCTCTGCAGTGCTACCGGTTATACACCCATGCGAGAAGTAAATTCTGTTTATGCAACATCACTCCAGAAGAAAGACGATTAGAGTCTCTTAATTGGTAGAAAAACCTAAATCCTTCGTGTTGGACTAGATATCAGAGCTGGAGTGGCTCTTTGAGAGTGCAGCAGTGAAACCCCCTCTAGTTCAACTCGTGCACCTGGGCCAGCACACAATGAGGCCTTCACGGGGAAGGATTGAATTGCAAGCCCGGTGATAATGGCTGCCTGGCCGGCGGTCCTGGTCAGGCAACGACAGCTCCGCTCCATACCCCGAAGCCATTGCTCCATGTCCCAGACACAAGACAGTCAAGCCTGGAGGGCATCCAGAAGTCAGCGTTTTTTTTCTTCTTCTTCTCCTTTTTTCTCTTTTTTCCCCTTTTTTTTTGGCAGCTTGCAAGCGGATTTTCAATCCCCCCAACGCTCGGGGTGTGTTTACGCTCGGACTGCTTGCTGTCTCCGGGCGTGTGGGGGACGAGTAGAGTAAGAGATAAGCTTGACAAGGCAGCAGGCGATAGCCCCTCCAATATGACCTGCCTTCAGATCCGCCGGGATCAAGCAACACTTTCGTATACACACAGATTGAGAGAGAGAGATAGATAGAGAGAGAGAGAGAGACACTGGGAACAGACGTGCTTTGCCCCACAGTTATCTGTGGGGTCTCCACTCTGTAGTCAGTTCTAAGTGTGGGTAGAGAGACAGAGACCAGCACAAGCAGACAGCAGACAAACGCCTCGGACAGAATGGTGTTGTGTTTTCACTCAGTTAACCCACCTTCACTATTTTATCCACACCTGTACACAGGGAAACAACAGGTAGAGCCACGTGGATTCACGATACAAAACATAAAAGATACGACACAAGTCCTAAATCAAATGAAGACAGAAGAATTGACATAACTCTTGGTTTGTTGCTGACTCTCAAGTTCCTTACCTATCTACCACTGAAACTTCCTTTAAAAGCGTAGAAGAACACGTCTCTTTTATGACTGGAACAGGGCATCAACTTGTACCCTATGAGGGTGTCCATGTTTGCTTTCACAAGTCAGATGTCTGCTTTTCCGTGCCCCCCTGTAATTGCGAATATTATAATAATATATCATAATATATATATATTAATGTACAAATGTTAGTGCCTTCAGATATCCGCAAAAAAAATGGAAATGGCCCGTGAGCTATAATCCTTGTTCTCACCCGCTACATCAGCATAGTTCACACTTCATCACCCTCACACTAATGATTATGCACCAGAGTGGCAATAAAGCAGTAGCAAAGCAGATGTCTGCGAAGGTGCGCTGCTCTTTATAGAGCTGTCCCCGTAAAACAGACATGCCCGCCAACCCCTAAAAAGAGTAGAAAGATAAAAACAAAAAGGGGAGAGAGAGAGAGAAAAAAGAAATCAGCAACTGCAACTGCAGCTGCTACCTGAGCCTACAGCCTCTAATCAGGACCCAGGTGTTTTATGCGAATGCTTTTACAATCCGTCAAAATCACCACCTTGCAAAGCCGGGAGTTTCATCCTGCCAGAGGTGAAGGGCGTGAGGAGATGCCTCCCGACTTCCTAGCTTCGTTAACTTGACGAGGAGCTTGGTGAAAGCTCGCTCGGCCCGGGTAATTACGACGTGTCCTGTGACTGTGATTACGGCTGCCTTTGGCCAGTCATGCCCTCTCACTGGCGTACAAGCAAGCAGAGCGAGGACAGAATAAGGATGCTCTGTTCACAAGCCACCGGCGTAAAAGTAGTCATTTTGTTAATGATGGGATGTGAAACACACAGACACACACACACACACACACAGACACATGCAGGGTGTTGGTGGGGGGTGTAATATGCTGATGTGCGTATTACCAGCATCCCTCAGAGAAACGATTACTTTTTTCGGAGAAACAGGATTACGCTCGGAGAGACACAGGAATCCCTCGTTCCACCCCTGACCTCCTGCTTTTGCGTGTGAGCACATGTTTTCCAGGTTCTCTCCTCTCCCCAAGGGCGCCCCTGCACGCCACCGGGGTGAAACGTAATCCCTGCTCAAGAGCGATCAGGGGGGAGGAGGAGGAGGAGGAGGAGGAGGAGGAGGAGGAGGTGTGGAGATGGTGTCGTCTGCAGGAGGGGGCAGAAAGGATCGAGAACAGGCGTAGAGAGAGCGAGAGAGAGAGAGATGAGTTGAAAATATGCCCGCGATGTCGCCGGTGATTAGCGGTGATCACAGGCGAAGCGGTGCCAGGATAGCGCTCCCTGGCACCGCTGCGCTCACGGGCATCGAGAGAGGGTCATGTTCCAATTATCTGCGGTTAGTCCTTATTCAAACTGCAGACGCCAACAACAAGAGAAGTGATGGATGGAGCACTAGTGTAAGTGTGTGTGTGTGTGTGTGTGTGTGTGTGTGTGTGTGTGTGTGTGTGTGTGTGTGTGCTAAATTTACCTGAAGATACAAAAGGAAAGAAATATGAGCGATAAGACTTTTGTCTCTCTCTCTCTCTCTGTGTGTGTGTGTGTGTGTGTGTGTGTGTGTGTGTGTGTGTGTGTGTGTGTGTGTGTGTGTGTGTGTGTGTGTGAGAGTGTGTTTGTATTGACTGCATGAAGAAAGGTGGCCTGCCTCAGCATAGCACAATAGAAATGCTTTGATATCAGAATATGGGCAGATTAACACTGCACATCACCTTGTCTCCCGTTCAACGAAGCAAAACCGCCCTTATCTGGAACGCCCAACCCAGCACCATCTGCATTTTTGGGTGTATAAACTAAACCCAGGGACTTTGAAAAATGATTACGCCCTCTGTTTTATAATCAGCTTCATCTTTCATTTCCTGCTACAAAAAGAGACACTCACACAAACCAAACTCTTTAAAAGCCACACATAGGCAGATAGGTGAAGAAAGAAAGGGAGAATCCTCCATCCCTGTCAGTTGGGGCCTGGAGCAGTGAGCGAGCGAGAGAGTGAGTGAGAGAGTGAGTGAGTGAGAGAGTGAGAGAGGAGGAGAGGGGGGGGGGGAGAGGGGAGGCCAGGAATGAAAACAAAAGGCCAGGGAGCAGAGATCTGTCAGTGGAACATCTCTGACACGGACTGACTGACTAACTGACTGACTGGATTAAAGGCTGGAGGCAGACTGGAACCCAGCTTCACAAACAACACTGCCAGGGAATGCCGGAGTGTGTGTGTGTGTGTGTGTGCGTGTCTGTGTGTGTGTGTGTGTGTGTGTGTGTGTGTGTGTGTGTGTGTGTGTGTGTGTGTGTCTGTGTGTGTGTATGAGTGTGTGTGTCTGTTTGTGCATACACTCAAGCAAGCTTACTCAAACACAAAGGAAAAGGTAGAGTATGTGTGGTGTTTGTGTCTCTGAGTGTGTGTGTGTGTGTGTGTGTGTGTGTGTGTGTGTGTGTGTTTGTGTGCAAAGGTAAGCTTACCTGAAGGCAGAGAGGAGAGGGGGGGGGGTGTGAATGTGTTTGTGGATGTTTGTGTGTGGCCATTGGTGTGTTTGTGTGAACATTCAGATGAGTTCACCTGGAGACAGATTTGTGAGTGTGTGTGTGAGTCCGTGCTCGTCTGGGTGTGTACTTTGTGCATTTCTGTGTGTATTCAAAGAAGCTCCGCTGCAGGTAGAACAGAAACAAACATGTTTATAAATGTGGGAATGTGTGTTCTATTAATAAGAGTGTCAACTAACCAAACAAACAAATCCTCTCCGGAAAACCCTCCTATCACCACGGCAACTAAAACCACACTAAATTAAAATTACATTCTCAGCCTTGCTTCCCTGCATTTCTCAATGAAACGACACAGGAAAGCACAAATACCCTCTTATATACCCCATGCAGGTGGAAGATAGTTTACCCCACGTCAAAGTAAAAGCCCCTAAAACTTCACTTCTCTGCCTCAACCCAATAACCTCCATTCAGTCGCCTGACAGCCCTGACAAATAGAGTGGTGCAAACGCCAGCCCTCCAGATTATGACCTCAGTCATCGCCTTTTACTGCGGTGATCCCTCCCCTAATACTGTTCCACAGGACCTGCCGGGGATTCTATTATCTCTGGCTACCAGAGACAACGCTCGGAGGGGAGAGAGGCCCAAAATGGAAAACGTCTCGCACACCTTCCATGTCGCCCCTTTCCGAAAGACGGCAGTGAAAGCCCGATGGGCATGTTTTTGATTTGGGAAAAAAGAGAATCTCTCCCACAGAGGTTAAGAGATGCGACATCTTATCTAGTCGACTAGCGAGATGGCATTTGACTGTGAAGCGGCTGTGCCAGATCAGGGCCGTGTCTGTCCTATAGTCCGCTACTATTTGCATACACTCTTCATCTCCTTACCTCAAAAATCCTTCCGGAAGACTCCTCAGTCAGGCAAGTGGCCTGAAAGCCCCTTGTGATGTCTCTGTTAAACCTTACAATGTCCTCTCGTCAGCAGTAATCCATGCTCAGGACGATTTTTATTGAAGAATCTCCATTAAGCAATTTTCTATGGGTTGCCATTTATCTGGCTTTCAGACACCCCATCACCCCTGATTCCTCTGTAGACTCCGTCCACTGCCCCCCCCCCCCCCCCCCCCCCCCCCCCCCCTCTCAATCCCACCCACCAACCCCTGCTGACTGGATCCCTTTCATTTCGGGGAAGCAATATGAACTCCTTTCTCCGACTGGCAGTGATGGATTACCCCAGAAAGACATATCTGGCATCCAGCACGACCTGAGAGGGTCAGGAGGTATTTAAATGCATTTTCTGAGATTTTTTTTTTCCACAGAATCGCAGAGTGAGCTTTCATTTAGCCTGGCTAGCGCAAGCAGGATTACGTCTCGACATCTCAATGTTCATTTCAAAGACTCTCAGAAGATTAGTATTTGCCAACTCAATGGAGCTAAATATTATAAGCCGCAATGTCCTATCTACTGCACTTACCTAAAAGGCAAATAAACACACTAATGCGATGAAATGCAAAAAAAATTGTCAGAGCAATGTTAATGCCGGGTTCCATCCCAAGTGACAGATCTGAGGAGCAGGGTACGTGTACAGCTCAAGGGAAAGTTCTAGAAAAAACCTTTTCAAGCACAACATGCTTGAAATGGAGATAAAAAAAAAGAACGAGAAAATCCAAAGAAGTCATCGAAGGCCACGGCAAAGTGAAGTATGCCAGTACATTCCCCCCCCCTCATTCTAACAACCTGACTACTCCCTGCACATTAAAATCACACAGCACCTTCCAGGCAGGTGCATCTTTGACAGGTAGAAAATAACACAGCGGCTGAATAGGGGCTAATTTATTCATCCCATCCGTTAATGCAGAGAGAAAGAGAGAAAGAGAGAGAGAGAGAGAGAGAGAGAGAGAGAGAGAGAGAGAGAGAGAGAGAGAGAAGATGACCGCTAGCGAGACAAAAGTGAACAAGCGCTATGGCTGTATGCCAAAGCAGATAAGCTAGTTGAAGAGTGGGGTGAAAATGAGTGTTGCAGTGTGTGTGAGAGAGAAAGAGAGTATATGTGTGTGTGTGTATGTGTGTGTGTGTGTGTGTGTGTGTGTGTGTGTGTGTGTGTGTGTCTGTGTGTGTGTTTGTGTGTGTGTGTGTGTGTGTGTGTGTGTGTCTGTGTGTGTGTTTGTGTGTGTGTGTGTGTGTGTGTGTGAGAAACTCAGGGTTGTGTCAGACAGGCACACACTGGAGCTAATTAGTGCCTTATTGCCTTGTATTGAGTACAGGATTTGAAGTCTGTCTGTCTGTGGAGTTGGCTTTTGGGGAGAGAACACTGAAAAAAAGAACAACTGAGACAGAGAGGGTGTGGAAAAAGAGAGAGAGAAGAGAGAGAGGAGGACAGAAACAGGACAAACAGAGAGATGGGGAGAGAGAAAGATAGAGAGAGGGAGACAGGGATGGAGAGAGAATGAAAGCTGAGAGTAAGAAACCAAAAGAATGAGAGAAGGAGAGAAAGGCATAGAGAGAGAGAGAGAGAGAGAGAGAGTACAGTGCTCTCACCTCCAGGTAGAGGCACAGCAGCTTGGAGGAAAGAAAGCTCTGAGTTCCAATCTAGGTTCATAGAACCCCCTCACTCCTCTGGGACCACACACACACACACACACACACACACACACACACACACACACAGACACACACACACACAGACACACACACACACACACACACACACACACACACACGCCTCAAACACATTCCCAAACAAAGACATACAACCACATACAGACACAAGCTATTTCAAAATAGACTTTCCTCAGGGTTAACCAACTCCCCACAAAAGACAAAAACAATTCAACACCACAAGCTTCACACACACACAAAATCCATCCATCCACCATCCATTTCACAAGCTGACACACTTAAGCACTTAAGAAAAGAAACACTGCATTCAGTGTTCTCTCTTCTGCAGCCATGTACACACTGCTCCACTCACAAGGAACCAGAGTGCACAGACAAACATGCCACCTGGGCAGGCCGCCAGCCACTTCAGCGGCTTGGAGCAGGGGAACGGTACACGACGGGGACAGGACACAACTCTGTGTGTGTGTGTGTGTGTGTGTGTGTGTGTGTGTGTGTGTCTCGGCCCTCCACCAAGTCTACTCAACTCAGCACACCTGCCATCCCATCATCCACCCACTCCCCCAGAGCCCGTCTCAGCCTCCGATGAGGCCCCCGGCCCCCAGCTCTACCGGCAGATGTGGAGCAGAGCACCCGCCAACAACACTCACATCTTACCAGAGCAAAAAAAAAAGGCAGAGAGGGGGGAAAAATGAAATTAGCATGTGTGGTTGTGAGCGTGATTGAACCAATATTAGCATGTGTGATGTGTGATTTAGTGTGTATGTATGTGCATGTATGTGTGTGATGCAGATTACTTTGTAGTGTGCAATGCAAATGTGTGTGCACTTTGTAGTGTGCAATGCAAATGTGTGTGCACTTTGT
>NC_045160.1:2479941-2492441 GCF_900700415.2 Clupea harengus
ATGGGTGCTGGTTGTTTTTTTTGGGATGGACACACACACCCTCATGATGGATTCACGACGGACACACACACACACACACACACTCACACACACTCACACACACACACAAATTGGATGCAGATACACTGTTCCTTCCTTCTTTACACCCAACACAACTCAATTACCAATGCATGCACACACACACACACAAACGCACACACAAACACACACTCACACACATTCACATGCACATGCACTAACACTCACAGATATACAGTCTGGTAGAAAAACAGGACGCATTGAAAAGCACACCCACACTGCAATTTTGTCTTTTTGATTCCTAAGCCTCAGCTGTGTTTCTGAGAAAAGCACCACAACGACGACGAAAACAACAACAACAACAAAAAGTTTAAAAAGGAAGCCAGGTCCTGCATAGGTAATTAATATTTAACACACAAAACAACTCTCCACTCCTTCTCTGTTGTAGCACTCCTTTTCTATTCCACTGGTGTGCCAGTGAATCCGTAATGGCACAAAGACTGAGAAAAATGATTACAGCCAGCTGTTTGGACCCGTGCACTCTTCTCCACTCCACTCCTACAAACACGCCAATCACGAGAGCTCAGCAAAACAAGACATGCCCCAAGGAAAATAAACAAACTGTCTGTTTATGAGTCTATTAATAATATCCCAGTCTTTATCTCCAGAGTTTCACCAGGGGGGTGGTACATTTCATTTTGCTAATGAGACTCCCGGAACAGGTCTTTAGGAGAGCATTTACACACATAAATATACATGTAGGTTGGACACACACACAAATATAAAAAACACACACACACACAGACACGTTTACACGTATACTGTTTACACATGTACCAATGTATACACACACACACACACACACACACACAAACGCAAAGCAAAGTAACAACCTAAATTCAGCATACGCATAGTTCCTCAACATAACAAGCGTTACTCGCGCAGCACCTGAAATGAGTTTCACTTGCGAAAAGCTCATTCTCCCTGAGCTGGCACAACTGAATATTACAGAATTGCCTCCAGCAACCGTTCTATTGGATAGAAAAAACCTCTGATTCAGAATGCTAAATATATACTTCTGGGCATGAGACAGGCAGAGTCAGCTCCAGGGCTGCAGGCGGATCTGTTAGATCTTTGCCAGATAGCAACCGAGTCCAGCCCAGATGCGGCGTGGGGTCTCCCGGATCCATCTCCAAAAGTCAGGGGCCTCTCTCGGTTTGTACTACTCTGAATTCAAACTCTTCGCTTTCACCCTATGCATTTTTAATTATATCAGTCTTCAGGAACCGAACATAAAAACCTTTCTCCACTGGGGAATTTGTGAATGAACGGTGGGCGGAGAAGCAGATGTTATTTGAATAACAAATGCAACACATAAGGGCATGCATTATAACCTCAATGTATCAGCAGACTTGGAGAGACCTACCGATATCCTCGATGGAGAAGTAGAAGACATCACTCGTGGCGTTATCTCCATCTCGTAGAACGTAGCATATATGCATGTCGTCGATGTCAGCTGGAGGAGAAGAGAGACAAATCAGTATTCGACTCCACTTCCATGCCCCTTTTTCACTCGGAATCAAGAGACGTGTACTGGCATTGACACAAATCAGTATGGACACATAAATCATTACAGTGATTTCTTATAACAGAGACTCATAACAGAGATTTCTTATAACAGAGACTCATAACAGAGAGTTCTTATAACAGAGACTCGTAACAGAGATTTCTTATAACAGAGACTGTCACTCTGAAACATGAATATGATAATGTATCAAGCAGTGTGAGTTTTGAGTCACTTTATCATTTTATTTGCTTATTTTTTTAAGTTAAATTAGAGTAAAGAAATAAACAGACACCAACACAAAGCCTGGTAATGCTTTCAACCATTTCAGATATCAACATGTCAACTCGGCTGACCCACTTCCAGCTTTGCCAATTTACACATGCCTCAACAGTTCAGAGAATGCAGGCTCCGAAACCCCTACAGGATGCTTTACTGTCATCAGTTAAGCACTGGCTAATTTAACACTACAAGCCAGAGACGTGTAAAAAGTACAAAAAATACAAGTCTCTGCAAAAAAAAACACGAAACATGTTTAATTGCTGTGCCAGTAAAAGGGTACAAAAACACACAGGCATATGGTTTTTTTTAACGAACGCCTGAACATCTGCACATCTTGACACATCTGTCGAGCTGCTCTGTCATTGAATGAGGCTGAGGCATTTGCGTGCTTCTAAAAGGTTGGTTCTCTGGGCGAGCGTGAAGTTTACAGCCGCCGCCACCACCGCCTCTGCCTCGCATCTTCAATATTTGATGTCAAAACACTCCTCCCTTCAAAGATGGCCAGCTCATAAAAATGTAACCCCACAATCTTCCAAATGCCCACGAGGGAGACACTTTATTTACTGCATGCTTTGCCCTTACACTTCTTCTGCACGCTGCCTCTGAAATATTGAACAGGCATCAGAGGTGAGGGTGGGTGGTGGGGTGCAGGGCAGGGTAGGGTAGGGTAGGGTAGGGTAGGGTAGGGTAAATCAATGGTGCTTTCTGCTCAGAGTCTCTGACTATGCAGGTGCTTCTGTTGCCCATGAATGCGTGTCCCTCAGGACAAGAGAGGCATGCATCACTGTCTCATAAAGAAATACACAGCCACATAATTTGTTCCTCTCTGCAAAGTCTCCTCTCACGAGTTAAGTGTGACTTGGTAGTGTTTCCCAGGGTGTTTATGTACCAGCTTCTGGTCACATAACCCTGCTACGTTAAATATAATTTGCACAGAAATATGCTATCCTAGTGTTTCGGCATACCACATGTAGGGCAGGTATAGATAATGTGGAACAAAAATGTATATAATGCATTCTTCTCCTGTGCAATAATACTTCTGGAGGGTGAAGTAAGGTTTGGTATTGTTTGCTAAAGTGCTTATCTGACCAGCTGTTGGTCAGATAACAACATGTAAATGTGTGTTTTGGCCTGAAAATACCTAAGAACTCTGTCAAACAATACGTGTTACCTTTGCAACCCTAGCGGTGCAGCATTGTTACAAGGTGTTAAACATTTATATCAGATCAGGTCTTCACCTCCGACCCTTATTTTGTGTTTTTTCAGTTTTTTTTCTGAGGTGACAGGTTAATGTTATGTCTAAGGTTAGATGTTATGGTTGAGGTTAATATCAACAACATCAGGTCAAAGCAAATCATACAACTACAGCTAGTTCAATAGACCTTTTGTTATTTGACCTGCAGCAAGTCAATGCTATTTACTAAACACAATTTACTCTATATGTGCAAAGAGTCAGTAAACAAAAAGGATTTGTTAGAATCACTGAGCTTCACTGAAACTCTATATCTCTGAGGTACGTGTTAAAACCCCTTTAAAGTCTCTACCTGGGGAGCCATATGTAAGTCAATACCTGCGCTGTCTGATACACTAAGTATGCTGTCATGACACACCTTGTTAAAATGCGAAAGTACAACCCTTTTTTGCTAAAGACAAGCGTGGTGTGAATTGCATCCCATATGGTGAGGGGAAAAAAACAGACAGTTCTTTCAGGCATAATAGAGAGTTTGTAGCCAAGTGAAATATATGTCCCACCAGCAGGCAAGCTCCACCATGCCTGGTAAATTAGTTGAGGCAATGTGAAATAACACACTTGACAGTTATACTTTCTATAATGAATGGTGCTAAGGACAAAATGTATTTCTTACCTTGTGTGAATGTAGTGACTGTGACGTTGCCTTTGCCCAGGCTGATGAGGTAGCCATGCTCCGGACCCACTGTGATCCGAAAGGTGACGGCCACTTGGGGACTGTCTCTGTCCTCCGCTTTCAGGGCCTTGCCTGTGATTAGGAACCCCAGGTGACCCGTGGACAGAATCCTTAAAGTCGCTCCTCCTTTGTTGACTACGATCTGTGGAACGCCGTTGTCCACGGAGAGAATGGAGATTTTCAAAGTCTGGGGTTTGCGCGTCTCGAACACCGTGTCGGGGAAGATGTAGAAATCTGTGTGTGTCCCATCGGTCACAGTGAAGGAGAAGGAGTCTTCGGCTGACTCGGTGCCATCGTGCTTGTAGCTGATCATGTTTTCATTCAGGTCCTGCTTGGTGAAGGAGGTGACTGGGCGGCTGTTGTTGAAGAGCAGCCTGCCGTGGACAGGAACCTGGGTGATGGTGAACTTCAATAGCCGGTCCGCCGTGTCCCGATCCTCCACTGTCAGTTCGAACGGAGTGATGAGCTTGTTCTCCCCCTCGCTGACCACCAGCCCGTGCACGGTCACCACCGGCTTCTTGTTATCCACGTCCGAGATGGACACCCGGAAGGTGCGGAACACTGGGTTGTAGCCATCCGTCACCTCGAACTCGAAACTGTCCATCTTGACCTCGTCATCGGCGGTGTGTATGTAGTAGATCTTGTTTCCGGCCAGATGCAGTTGCGTAAAGGAGCTGATGGGCATGCCAGGGGTGTCAGAGCACTCCAGATGCCCCCTCATGGGTGCTCGAGTGATGGTGAAGACCAGGTGCTCGTCGGGGCTGTTCAGGTCACTGGTGCTCAGCAGGTCTGTGGTCAGGGTCACCCTTCCCCCTTCTTTCAGAGAGACCCCCTTACTAATAATGTCAGGGAAGACCATGTCTATGCTTCCAACTGTGACGTAGAAGTATCTGTCTATTAAAGGGTTAATGCCATCTGTGACATCGAATTTAATCAGATCACGAATCCCTTCTTGTCCATTGTGTATGTAAATGATAAGGTCTTGGTCTAATTCACTTTGTGTGAAATTCATCCCTATCGTGATGTTCTCCAAATAACCAAATGGTGTCTGCCTTTGTAGAAACCCCTGGTTTGGGCCATAGCGAATGACGTATGTCAGTGAGCTGTCCTCTGAGTCTAAGTCGGTGGCTTTTAAAACTCTGTTGTTGATTACTTTGATGTCCCCTATCTCTATCTCGAGACCGTCGTTAATGGCCATCCTAGGTGTTTCATCATCAACAGGAATAACCATGATCAGGACGTCCTTCTCCACTGTGAATTTACCATCAGTGAGAATTACGCTGAAACTATCCTCTGTGGTCTCTGAGTCATCATGCTCATAGACAATACTAGAGGCCTCTCGGATCTGGTCAAGGGTGAAGTTGGTGACTGGAACAGTGCCAGAGGTCAACTGGTTTAGGATAACTCCGTGCTTCGGGGGTTTGGTGATTATGAATGTCAGTTCGTCGGAGGGAACGTCTGCATCGGCTGCGTTCAAGATCGGCGTGTCTATGACAATGTTCATGCCCTCCATCACCACAAACTCCCTCATGTACATCTCAGGCTTTTCGTCATTGGAAGGAATAATCATGATGGGGAAGAAATGCTTCTCTGAGTAATTAATGCCGTCGGAGCATCTGAAAGTGAACCTGTCCTCCACAGGTTCCACGCCCTTGTGGATACTTTGCACATAATAAATGTGGTTATGCCTGATGTCCTTAATGGTGAATGCGCTGATGGCTGTGCCTGACCTAGACTTTTCTGAGCCCGGGGCTGGAGATATATTTTCTATGTAGCCAGATGATGGCTGAACAATGATTGTACACAGGAGGTCATCATTGTGTGTGTCGACATCGTCTGCGCTAATGTGCAGGATCTCAATGACATTTTTCTCTCCCTCCACTACACTGAACAAGGGGCCTACGAATACCTCGGGGGCCTGGCTATCCAGGGGCAGTATGGTGACTTGAACTCTGACCCCTGTGACTTTGTTGCCCCCGACTGTCCACTCATCTGACATATCCGTGAGGGTCAGATTAAAGTAGTCCTCCTTGGTGGTGAGACCAATCTCTCCCCCGGTGTGGGCGTACACCACAAAGCCATTGATGATGTCGGCTTGGGTGAACCTCCCAGCAGGCACCCCATTCACAAGAATCTCTCCAAACACGGGAGGGTCCTCCACTATGAAGGTCAGGCGGAGGTCATCCGTGTCCTCGTCCCGTCCCTGAATGACGCTGGTCGTAATTTCCGTGGCCCCATTCTCTAACACGTCAATGTGAGAGCCTATGGTGCCGGCTGGGAGACTAATTGTGGGTTTCTCATCATCAACTGGCTTCACAGTCACCCTGACAGTAATTGTGACAACGTGGACTCCATCACTAACATCTATTTGGAAATAATCACTAGTTGACTCGTCGCCATTATGCACATATGAGATTTTGCCCTCTGAAATGTCCCTCAAATTAAACACATCGCCTTTGGTCAGGTCAGTGAATGTATACTGGACTACCCCATGAAGTGGAGGCTGAATGACAGTGAATGAAATCTGACTGCTGTCAGTGTCTTGATCCTGGGTGTCTAATTCCTCTCTTGTAATGGCATGCGTGCTGCCCTCCAACACAGTGAACCCAGAGTTGGTTATCTGGGGTGGCTTGTTGTCGACAGGCTGAAGATAAATGTTGAAGGATCCGGTGGCGCTATTTCCAGCCGTGTCTTCACAGGTGAACGTAAACTGCACCACGTGGGCTATGATCCCCAGCTCCACGTCAGGTGGCTTGTAGGCTATCTTGTGGTGATTGATTTGCGCCTGGGTGAATTCTGTGACCTGAACATCCGCACTTTCAGTTAGAACAATTGAGCCAAATACAAGAGGGTTGTTTGTGTCTGTGTCAGTGGGTGGCTGTGTGATTGTGTATTTCAGGTCGCGGTCCTCGGAGTCTAGGTCTGTGTAGCGCAGGAACTTCTTGCGAAAGTATGTGAGCTGATACTCGTGGACGGTCATCTGCAGAGTGGTGCCTGGGTAAAGCTCGGGAGGGATGTCATCGATGGGAAGAACCTTGATGACGAATGAGCTTTCCCCCGATTGATTGGGAGGGTCGTTGTCATCCTGGACGCGGAACACAAACTGGTCCATGACTGGTTCGGTGATGTGAGGCCCGATGTGCCTGTAGAAGAGCTTGCCATCAGTGATGTCTTGCTGTAGCCACTCTGTCACTGATTTCTCATACAGCTCGTCCTCAGCATTGAACCTCCATGTAGATGGGTCTTCCGGGGCCTCGGACTGCCGCAGTAGTACCTCCCCTATTGTGGAGAAAGGGGGCTGGATGATGAACTTAATAGTGGAATCCTCTGAATCGATGTCAGCAGCACTAAGCGTCAGAGGTGAGATTGGCATCATCTGGTTTTTGAACAGCACCAGTCCCGTGTTGGCATTGATGATTGGCGGCTCGTCATCTGTTGGCACCACGGTGATGGGGAACAGGAATTCCACTTCATGTTTGCCGTCCGTCATCCTAAAAATGATGTTGTCACTGTAGGTGTCACTGCCGTCATGCTGGTAGATAACCACACCATTATCCAGGTCGGCAGGAGTGAAAAACTTCCTCCGGGACCCCAAAACAGTTAGATGCCCGTGCCTAAGCCCATCAATTACGCTGACTCTCACACTGTCCAGATTGTCCTCATCACTGATTTCTAAATTGTGTGAGCTAGATAGTGGCCTGGATTGTCCCTCATACAACAGCTGTCCTGTATTTCGGGTCACCACAGGAGCCAGAGTGTTCATTGGCTTGACTACAATCATGAACGCAAAGGGGTCAGAGACGGCTGCCTCAGTGTCCACAACCTCAAACTCGATTTGGAAAATTCGCTCACCGTCTGAATCCACAGAGGGCGGCTTATAGGCTATTTTCAGCTCCTTCAAATCCCTCTGATAGAAAGAAGTGATTGGCAGATTCCTATCGTCTGTGCTCACTATGTAGCCCTCTTCAAAAGACAATGGGGACGTGATATTAAATATTAAATCATCTGGATTGGATTCAATGTCCTCTGCGGCCAGCATATCAGGAGTAATGGCTGTCATTACAAACTGGTCTACCTCCATCATCATCATAGCCACAAAACTGGGCTTAGGAGCAGTGTTCTCCTCCCCCTCTCTTATGCGCACCATAAGTTGGAAAAACTCTTGATTTATTATGTTGCCCTCTTTGTCTTGTAACTCTACAAACATTGGAATATAATCTCTGTTAGGGGAACGATGGGCAAACGTGTGCTGATAACGAATGTTGAGTCTGAGAAATTCATCACAGTCCAACATCTTTCCCAGTTTCCCCTCATCAATAAGTTTGCCATATCTGGGCAATGTACTTCCACTGGCGAGTGATGCGAGTTTACATTGATATGCATTTCTGTCATAAGTAAATTCCAATATTTTGTTATCAATAGGGTTACTTGCTCCTAATAGCTTGTCAACAGTGAGAGGCATGTTTCTGGTCAATACTTCCAACTGCGTAAAGATTACCTCAACCTCCATCATGAACGGTATAATGACTGTATCAGTTTGGGTGTCATAGCGGAGTTGTAGCCTCACCCTGTCCTTCGCCGGGCTCCTGGAGCCGAAGTGCGAGTACTTCACATCGTTCGGACCGAATTCACACGGAAACTTTTTCGGGGAAAGCAGCCCCGGTCTCTGTGACAAGGGATCATTATCCAACACGGTTATGCTGCATTTGTCTCCGGGCTGAACTTGGATAACCAAATCGTTGATAGGATCAACAAAACTGGATCTTCCAAAAGGCACGCGTATTCCATTGTTTGCCACCAATATAGCATCCTCTGAGAGGTCCGTTCTCAAACCATATGATAATCCCAAACTGTCAAAGACCTGTGCCGATGCATAACCTGTCAAAGTCAATGCACTCACAAGTAAGTGGAAGAGAACACCGACTGTAGGAATCCCGTGCCGCTGCAGGGAAATATTCAAAGCCATTTGTGCAGAGAACCCACCGCGAGGATCCACTGCACTTGTAACATAAAACACGAAAACAAAGTACTAAACGTAATAAAAGTTAAAAAAGAATAATCTGAGTGTTGGAAATTCTTAGACGCGTATACGTGCTGAGGTACACCATTCTCTCCAAGCGGCTGCACTGGGTTAAACTTCATACATTTGGACAGCAGGAGTGAGGAAATCACGCCCTCTGTGCTCCGTGATTGGATGATATTTACGGTGGAATGCGTATGTTAAGACTTAAATGGACCTGAGCCATGTCACTCCAAGTAAAATAGAGCGACAGCTACAGTTTGGTCTAGTCTGAACAAATTTGTGTCAGGTTGGATGAGGTGAGTGGACGCACTCACACACAAACAATTATTTTCTGCTCTTCTCAGAACAATCTTCCTGTTAATTTTTCGCTGTGAGCTTGCACTGTCATATTTCGAAGCCCAGCATTTTGGTTCTCTGTCAAGAGTTTTGGGTAAAGCTCAACTGCAAGGATTGCAAAATCCGAACGCACGAAGCTACACTTTTATCTAAATGTTATTATGTAGTGGTTCTACATTAAACGAATAATGAAATATTAAAGCACACTTATCACAACCTAAGTGACAACTGATTTGAGGAGCACGTTGTGGCAGGTGCAAGTCGTTTGAGACATATCCCAGCTCCCTCTGGCGGTAGGAGTGGCGAGAAAAAATTGTGGGCAGATTAATTCGATTCTTCCAGCAACCTGAAAGACGTGGCTTCAAGTACTTAATTGGGAACGATTTCAATAACTACCGACAGTGTATCCAAATTTTTGGATTAGTGTTATAATTTAGAATAAATAAAAGTAAGATAGTCTCGGAAAATACGTTTAGCAAGTTCAGATATATTTTCTAAAACCTTTTCAATGTCGGGTATCGGGGTGGTGCTCTTTCTCTCTTCTCCCTTACAGAGTATGCATGTTTTCACCCATTTACGTTCAAATATTTGTAATTTAAATTTCAGTCATTCACTCAGGCATGATGGAGGATCCATGACGCACACAGGAAAAAGGACACTTTCAATTTATGTAGAAGAAATGACTGCAATTCTCTGGGTCCATTTGTATGCAAACAATGAAGGAGGTTCAATAAAATAGGATATTATGTGACAGCTCTGTAAAGGCCTCTCCTGCAGTGACATTTCACTCTTTCATGTCAACAAGCACAACATGGCAAATCCATTATGTTTGGCCTGCTAGACAGGGTCAAACAAATTCAGCCTTTTCATGTACTTCAGTCACATGGAGGGTTTTATTGACTAAGCTATGTGTAGCATTCATTTAAGTTGGACATGCAACAGCTAAACAGTATGTGTGAGGAATTTGAAATCGCTACCATTCAATAACACTCCAAAGGTGCATTTCCTGGGGCTTCAGGCATGACATTTTGCTATGCGTTGTACAGCTGACAAATAGCCAAATTTACTTTTTTCAGACCAAAGAGATTAATTGAAGGCTAACATTATGCATACAGTGAGGCTTTGTTGAAGTCATATCTTGTGTGCTACATGAATGTTGTTGGTCAGAAGTAGTGAATGTAGGTAAATTAATACCGGCATCATTCAAGAGGTTACAGATTAATGATAAAATATCAGCCAAAGCCTTTGATATGTACTCTTTTTATAGTATTTGACAAATATCTTCAAAATTCAACCTTCAGTCATGTTGCCTGTACTGCCATTTTTTCACATTGTGCCATATGCGTTTTTTGGCAGTAAGTTTATTTATTGTTTACAGTCATGTCACATTCTGGGTGTTGAACATTTGAAATTTACTTGGAGAACCACCAAGAGCTCCACCCAATTATTTCAAATACCCTGTGAATAATGAAAATGTAATTACTTCTTTATACATTTTTTTGTGTCTTTTCTCTTAAATACCTCTGGTGAAAAAGGGATTTAAATGAGCTCATTAACTCAGTGCGTGTGGAGAGGCTCTTCAAACACACCACTCAACACTGGCTAGTAATACAGATGGATTTATAAAAATGAATGCATTCTGAGCTGGAATCAGGATAATTGCCAAATTACCTGTTTTACCGCAGTCTCGGGGGCGGTTCTGTGCGTTTGGTGTTGTCGCCGTCATGGCATGTGTGTTGGTCTAACGTGTTGAGGAAATGCGGGAGGAAGCATGCAGGGTGGTTGACATGCTTGGCTCTCGCCGGGCCAGAAATAGACCAGTGAGCTACTCATCAACAGAGTGGAACATGCCAAGCGAATTATCATCTCAGTTTGACATTTCGTTCTCTCCTCCCCGGCCCAGCCTTAATGAATTACAGATGTCCATATGGTCCAGTGCTGTTCATCTGATTCGGGTGTGATTGATGCAGCTGACGGTGTTATGACACATTCTGATTCATGATCACCTCATCCCAAAGCCCCTTACTCCTTCTTAGCATGTTTTTTCTTTTTTTTTTTTACTTATGTGCTCCTGCTGTACTGAGTCCAAGATAGCAGAGCTTTGGAGAGAGACTGTAAAGCAATGGGCTTCCATTTGTTCAAACTCTCCACCTGCAGCATTCGTTTGTCTGTCCACTGTTTTGGCCACTCGTCACCCCCATCTGCTCAATGTGCGTAATGGATTCAAGCAAACCTATTAGAATTCTGAGCACGTGTAAAAAAGCGACAGAAAACAAAACAACAAAAGAACAGCGAGTGAAAAGAAAAGAGACAAATTCCTAGATAACACATCAATCGTTGTTATCCTGAAACAGATATCTGTCATAAACACACTTTGGAGATTGTCTCCCGGAAAGGTCCACATTTGTACTCAGCAAAGGCTGTAGTGTAATGGCTGACAGACAGCGTAGTGAATAACAGAGTCACTCTGAGGATCCTTTTGACAATACAAGGGGAGGGAAGAACATTATAACTCAAACTAAACTTGCCATCTCCTGTGTTGTTACTGCGCATTATAACAGTTTTTTGGGCTTCTTCTGTTAAATCGTATAAATGTATAAATCATATTTCATGTAAGTCATATTTGTCTGAAAGGCACTTTTTCTGGACTGATTCACTGCACGTGTGTCAATATGTCCACAAAATGCAGCAATTCCCAGGCAACTTATCTCTCGGGTTTGACGAGGCCACAGTGAAGTATGCTGTGTGTATGAGTACGGTTGTATTAATGTTGTACTTGTCTGCACATGAGCGTAAACATCACTCTTCACCTAAAGATTATACCCAGTGGACATCATATCCTTAGCCCAGTGGTATGTAGAAATGGACACACCAGCCACACACTCTGAGCTCCCTATATGAGGAAGACTGTGCTTGGCATCACATCAAACCCCCTCAATTGCTATGTGGTTGAGTGGAGCCTGCTTCCCAGCTCTATATGATTACCTGGCCCCAAACTCCATCTGGTTCTTCATGTTCCTCGGAGCATTTCCCCCAGGTGCTCTCCACTTACATGCCCCCCTCATTTAAGCTTTGCTATTTAATATAGTATGTATCTGGTCTGTTTTTCAAGAGAGAAAAAACGCCAAGCTAAAGCAATCGCTTGGGCCAGATAGTCATTTAGCGTTCGTCTACTCTGTTATTTGGTGGATTTAGATATCCATTACAAATATCCAGACATGAAAAGTGTGTGTGTGTGTGTGTAGGGTGTGTGTGTATGTGTTTAGGGTGGGTGCATTCCATGTGTGTCTGATGAGTGGTTATTTATTTTCCAGGGTCAGTCATCAATTTTATGGATGTATGATGCCCAGAT
>NC_045160.1:2497441-2539941 GCF_900700415.2 Clupea harengus
TCATTTGTCAAGAACGTCTCCCTTTTCATAGCTCACAGTCAAATGTGCAAACCAACTGTCACATTCTCTACAATAAAGTCATGTAATTAAATGTGATTAAGGGTTTATCTCTTTAGTTATCAGTCAAGTTGAGAAAGAAAGACGTTTTTTGTCATCTTATGTAACTTTACAGAAGGCACAACACTGATAAATGTCATTATAAAAATCACTTAAAGAACAATTTCAACAAAGTGATTTTTTCAAGACTGCAGAACCCAGGTGAGGACATGGCCAGCTCAAGGGTCAGTGTCTCTCTTTATATGTAGTCACTGCATTTATGCAGTGAAGACACTAGATGGCAGTAGAGTGTCATGTGATTAGTCACTTCTTTTACTGTATTGCGTCAAAACAACAAACAACAAACAAGGCTGACTTTAGTCAACTACATGCCCAACTAAAACCACCTACCGAAAGTATTTTATACTGGTGCAAGTCTGTGGATCCATAGTGGGATATTTAATTATTTTAATAATGTGTTATAGTATTTAAAAAAAATTATCTGATTTCCTGGCAGAATTGAAATGACTGTATTTCTGAAATTAAAAGATAACATCATTAAAGTTATTTTTTACATACCATTTCACTTAAAATATTGCATATTTATTACCAATAACTCTACCTTCACTTCATACAGGTCTGAGATGCATTGGTGATTGTGTTGTAAAACAGGGGTTGTGGTATCTGTTGACTCACTCAGCTCACTCTCCCCAAACCCATGACAAAAGCACATAGAGACCTGGTTGTGTGTGTGTGTGTGTGTGTGTGTGTGTGTGTGTGTGTGTGTGTGTGTGTGTGTGTGTGTGTGTGTGTGTGTGTGTGTGTGTATTTGTGCATGGTGTTTCAATGGACTATATAAAGTTATGAAGATCCATGCAGTAGAATTTAAACGTGTATTTGTAAATTATACCTTAACTCTGATGTTAATCAATATCAGCAATCAGCAATCACTTGAGGGCTAGCACGCCACAGACAGACACACACACACACACACACACACACAGACACACAAACTGCCCAATCTTTCAGGAATCTGCAGGGTCTAGAGATGAATTGAATCAGGGATTTGATATGGCAGAGCATTTGAGTAAAATGATGGCATGTCTCATCGCTTGCAGTGAGAGCACGAAGCAGAGGGGCCCAGTAAGAGAACAGGGAAACATCTCATGACAGTTTGAAGCAAATGGATCCCACTGGTCTGCATTGCTATCTCTGCTCTAACAGGGACATTACTGTGGTGTCTTTGTGTGATTCTTTTGTCTTGTAAAACAACTATCAGTACCAACAATCTTAACTGTTTTGCAAGATAATGCATAACCAGAGACATTGGTTTATTTATCATGCATGAGGAGCACGCACTGATCGTGGTGCTCTTACGAATGAGATAATCATCC
Source organism: Clupea harengus (assembly GCF_900700415.2). Taxonomy (NCBI): domain Eukaryota; kingdom Metazoa; phylum Chordata; class Actinopteri; order Clupeiformes; family Clupeidae; genus Clupea; species Clupea harengus. The sequence goes on from NC_045160.1 coordinate 2,498,872, forward strand.
CATACCTGATACAGATTAGCTCTTACATAGCCAACCGGCAACATCTTTAGGCACCGGATGTGCATCATTGCGTTATTGTAAATCCCAGGCATGCACAGACATACATTTCCCTCTTTATTTTGTATAGCTGTGCTACAGATCTGAGCAGAAATCATTTTGCACTGTGATTCTTTCCTAATGGCCCCACTGCAGACGGCTGCAATTTGGGGAGTCGGAGCGGCAGACCTCCCTAACTGATTACCCACAAGCGTCAGTCCTCTCAATTTGGCTGCAAACACATCCTGCAGCCTGACAGATGGTGTGTGGAGCTGTGGTGAGGTGGTGGACATGCAGAACGGTACCGTCTGCACAGAAGCGGCAGGTGGATGTTGTTCCCTATAGGCTGGCTGTGGTGTCTCATCCCAGAAATGCCTATTCTATTCTATGGACCATAGGGATGCATTTTGCTGCTCAGTGGAATATTCAAACGTTCATTAAACACATTCCACTCAGGTACCATGGGAGCAATAGAATCGTGAGACCGGAACCAAAACATAAGTTGACATTCCTAAGAGCATTACCACACAACATGAGCGGTCAATATTAGAACATTTTTAAAGCATACACAGAGCCGAACTTTGAGAAGATTTTAAGTTGTATGAATTCACAGTTGGTTTAAGTCATTAGTAGTTTTTACTCATAAACCAATGCATTTTATGCAGAAAAAGAGGCAGGCAAGTGTATTCAGCACTATTTATGAATGAGGACAAGGATGTCAGCGGATGGAGGTGATAATTGCTGCAGCTCTCTCAAAGGTGAGGAACTGCTGATCTCTGAACTGCTAATTTCTGTTTCAGGTTTTCTCACCCATATCAGCAGATGATTTTGTGCATGATGCCAAATTCATTTCATTACTTTAACTGAGGAACTTAAAATTGTGATTTGACTACTGTGTCAAGGATAAAATGGCTCAACCTGCCAAACTAATGCTCAATGAAATTAAAAGCCCTTATTATGATTATATTGCATTGATTTTGATGTAAATAATGTTGGCAATTACCTTGCACCACACTGTTGGATTAGCTGAGGACAAATGTAAATCCAATATTTAAAATCCTTTAAATATTGATGAAATAGAAACAAACCTTGTGTGACTGTGACCTTATGGTGTGAGATAGTCACTGCTCCCTCTGGCTCCCTGTCTGCTTCTTCCGTCTCTTATCTGAAGTGTAGTGGTGTTGAGAATGCATGATGAACCTGCCCGCCATCTCCAGCAGCAACAACTTAAGGATGGAGACCGCTTAATCTCCCAGGCAACCTGAAGCCTTAAGACGGCAGGAGACAGCCCTGTTGTGTGCTGTTCAGAAGTAGTGAAAAATTCTACTCTCACTTTCTCAGTCACTGAATATAAAAATAAATTATACATTTTGTTGGTGTGGTTGAGGTGAAATGTTGCAGAGAGTGCTTCAAGAAACCGCCACTAAATGTAAACATGGTAGAGCATTAAAATACTCAATTTACAAAGGTGAACCATCACATACAGGAGAATATACCTCGGCTGTTCTTAACATCTGTCACAGGAGTAATTGTTATATGAAAAGCTGGGTAACTGGTTTGCCTGTTTGTAGTGTCTGTTTGCCATTGCTCCCTTTGCAGATCATCCCTGCTAAATGATGCAACAGGGGGACAGCAACTCAAACCACACTGCTTTCGTGACAGAGTTACTGAAATCAACAGGGAATGTCTGTTAATGCCATTCTAAAACATTCCCACAACATTAAACATTATCGCATAGGCGATACATTGTAACATTGTGAGTAGAGCATAACATTATAATTGTCTGTATATAATAGCACGTTGACACTATTTTGATAACCCAAGCTCTAATCCTAACTCCAGCCCTAATTCGATTCTTCAATGATCCGTTCTCTATAATTTGCAAAAGACATTCAAAAGACACCATTTCCACAGCTGTTCACCTTCAGGGTGGATTCCTTACAACAAAATGGCCCTCGCCGCAATCAGTTTTCACCACCAGTCACACAAATCAGCCACATTCACCTCGGGTGCAAGCTTTTTCCCGGAGCGTTTGAGCTTTGAGCCGTTCCCCTCACGCTGGGCATGACTAAGCCTGAGTGCATGTGGAGAGGTTTATTTACTTTTTCCAAAAAATGTCTAGACCATTACCGCATATCTCTAAACACTGCTGGACTGCAGGAGCTGGAGTAGGCCTGAGCTGCTGTGAGTTGATGTCTTAATCTGTTTTTAGATTCCACCCCACTGCACAGGAAAAACAGTGCTTTTGGCACACTGGCGGCGGTACATGCTGTCACATCCAGAGATGAGACAGCCCTTCCAGGGAAAGAGGCATGGTGTGTTTCCCAAAAGGGCTGCGCAGTCGTCATCTGTAAATAACAAAGGGACGTCCATCGGTTTCAGGAAATTGAACCAATTATATTGAATCGGATCCTTGCCAGAGTTGTTATTTGGATTCAGTCGAAAGATGAACAGTAGAAGAACCTGAATGACCCTTTCTTTTTGTGTTAAACTAATTTCTCGATCTCTCAAGCTCGTGTAGAGCTGTTGTGATACCAGAGCTGACGGCTGCGATCATCATGAGCAAATCTCCACTGCTACACTGTCACCATATTTTATTTTTTAAATCTGAGAGTTCAGGCCCCCGATGGGAATCAGAGCCTAAACAGGAGAATCCTTGTGTCAAAAGAGATGTTCTCCTCCTGCAAGGAATGATGCATCAGGCAGGCAGCCCTGACATACATGATACCCACTGTCACTAGGTTTGGAATAATCCAGCCAGCTTTTGAACCACTAACTAAAATGATCACAGTGCCAACATAGGTTAAATATATCAGGCATATTCTCATGTTTTCAGTGCTGAATGAAGTAAGACACAAATTCTAGCTCTACATTAGTGTTGCGCATTAAATTAATAGAGTTTGGAAAAATATGAATAAATGATGAAAAATGTCCAAGGATATGACTCAGTGGTCTAAAATCTCTATGTCAGTGATCCCAATGCACTACATGAGCAGTACAGCAAAGAACACTTTTCATCAGCTTGCTATTTTTTTCAGCAGCCATTCCAAAGAGCACGAAAGCTACAGGGTAGGTGATACTGATACCAAAATAGTGCAGACAGTAGGAGTTAAGACATTTACTTTTACCTTTTATATGTCAGAGGTTCCATCTTTGAACTGGCGTGTCAGACTGTTTGTATATATCCTGACTACACCTTCACTGAAGTCTTACCTACAGGGGCAAGCATCCCCACTGAGTCTGAGTCACTGTGAGCTTTCTGGAACGTCTCTCTTCCTTCTTATCTTAAACATATAGCATACAAACAGATATCCACTGACTGGAGTCCTCCATGGACTCTTATCTATCAATCTCTCAAAAAAAGTAGGCAGGTAACCTCTATTCTATGCAAAATCAGCTAAATTAACCATGAATGCCACACTGCAACATAAAGTTTATGAAACTCTCTTTCAAAGGACTGTGTGGAAAGAAGTGAAAGGACTGCACAACTGTTTGGTTTCCTGACAGAGCTAGAGCCCGGATGAGCTGAAAATGGAAACATTTCTTAACAGCGAAACTGGCAGATGCCAATGTGATGAACTCTTTTTGGTGAGCTGTTTTTTTGTGAACTGTTGCAACCACAGACGAAGAAAAGTTTGCTGTTCTGCTGTTCGGTTGAGGCAGAGCTCCACATTCTGCACTGAGTGTCCCGTCAGACTTCAGTGTAAGTCAATAAAGAGTGACTCAGACATTGTAGTTGCTTGCTGAAACTCTTTTCCTTTGTGTTGTTTTAAAAATACATCCTTTAAGTAAATATATACATACATATACAGTATATATATATATGGCACAAGGGTATCACAGCTGAAAAAGGTTCCCCGAAGTCAAAACTGAGGAAGGCTCTTACAACTCTTCCCAGGTGTAGAGTCAGAGCTGAGACAATATAAATAGATTTATCAGTTGGAGATTGCACAGAATTCTGGGAAAAGCTTATCATCATCCCTTGGAGAAAAAACAAAACATCCATGATTCCCATGTAATTATTTAGCTTCTTTATCTGTGAAATCACAGTTACAGCCAAAATGATAGGATATCAGCATTTCTCATGATAAAAATCGAAACTCATGAAAATCATGAAACTAAGGTCATTCAATTCCTGAACTTCTCCGTTCCAACACACAGTGTTTTTGCCACATGTCATGTTTGCCACAGCTTGCACCGTGTGTGTTCATGGTGTGCCTTAGGCATCGGGTCTCAGGGGCTTTAACTAACGGAGCGCGACACAGCCGGCTGTCAGGTACCCCCCCCCCTGTTCCGCATTCCATCTGCAGTGATGAAGCGGCTAACTCTATCTATGAATGAATATGCAAATCACACGTGCCGAGCTGCACCAATTAATCCACATCTTGCACATTGGCATGGCAACCGCTTGCACTGACTGTCACGCCGGAGCACCTGTTTCAAACCGGTCTGTTGCCCGGGAACAATACAGCATAATACACACACAGAAAACAGTGCTAGAGAATAAGTTATAATCATGCTTATTATTTATGTGCCATTATGATAAGGGTCATGTTAATATAATGGCAAATGATGTTTCATTCAATGATATACTGAATCTCTAAAGACGGGGACAGAAATGCACTTTTTTGGCATAAGAGTGAACGGCATGTGATCAAGACTTTTCAGGTAATGTCCTCATATCATAACATTGCCAACATTCAGGTAATGTCCTTATTTAATAATATATACTGCCAACGTTCAGATAATGTCCTGAAATATTAATACATACTTCCAACATACAGTGATCAGGCACTGGTCTGTTACAGTGACCCATTCCTGCACCCACTGATCGGCACACACTGTTTATGTATTATGCATATTGCTTTATTGCTAAGTTCATTGTATGCAGAAAATGTTCTCAAACAGAAAATGTCTTTAAATTTGACCAACATTTTTTTCTCCTTTGAGGGGTACGGTCGGAAAAGTCATTTTAATAACTGTGGGAAATCCACTGTGGAATTTATGTGATTAAGACACAATTATCTTGATTAGCCTTGACTCTGTAAATAACGCCTCCAAATGTCTGACAGCATAAATCTCCCTGAAGCCAGTGCTCCAGCTTAATGGCCTTTTTGGCTGAAAGACATTGTTGGTGGACCAGTATGCGTGACGATTTTGTTGCATAATCTGAAAAAAAGTAATTAACCCTAGAGTCGCAGGTAGGGCTCCTGAATGAGAGGGGCACAAAAGCAGTAATTACTCTCTTAAAATGGATTTGAGAGCTCTAACTCTCTAAGACACTGGAGAGTCCCATGCTAGGGCTTTGACATTTAAGACAATGCCATTTAAGATGCTAATCTAACACGTTTTTTTTTAATAACGTTTCAAGTATGATTAGAATAGTCCATAAATGATGTGAAACAAGCACAGAAACATTGAGAAAAGTATCACGAGTGGCTGGTCAGGCTATCCATTCAGACTCTACCTTCTGTTTGATTCGGTTAGTTTTATAACTCTGTTACGGCATCATCTAACTGATTCGTTTAGGGACAATTACATAATTGTTGGGGGAATTTCAGGACATTTAAAAATACAAATATAATGACCTTAAAGGAGGCTATGAAATCTTCTTTGCCCCACAGAATGGAGCATTGCACATGTTCATTCCAAGAATTTGCTGCAGCAGTCTATTTCTCCAGGGGCATCATAACTCAGATACACAAAACCTAAGAAACCTACAATTGCAGTTTAGGAATAGGTGACAACTGGGAAGTCCTTTTGTATTTTGGAGTCCACACACAAACCAGTAGGCACAGACTAAACTGTGTTAGAGTTGATGATGCATAGAGCATAGCAAATTAAGCCATTGGGAACTCAAATGTTGCAATACTACTACTTCAGGACATTCATAAATACATATTTATGTAGAAAAAGTATGGGTGGAAATTATGCTTTTAAATTTCAAAGTTACTTGTGAAATGTATCTTTAATTCATGGCTTAATGAATAGTAACATCTCATGGCCTCATAGCCTCATGTGCCATTGCGTGAATTGATTTTCACAATGGATTTTCACTTCAGGTCATTTAGCTAATATGGCATGACAACTGAAATAATGCTCTCAAGTGAAACTGACCAAAATAGTGTGTGCTGTGCTGCCTGTGATCATCCGTACGCCTATAGACTTTTTTACCTTATGGGTTCAGTTCTTGGCTGTTAGCATGTGCAGAAAGCTATATGACAGATTTTAACAAGGTACTCAGCAGAGCGGTTCCGAAGTCTCTGAGAACCTCAGCGGAGATCTTATAAGCATGCTGCCCCCTTTGATGCCCGTATCAAAGCTACAGAGAGATGAGATGGGAAAGTCTGGTCACTGAGAGGCCTTTTAGAGTAAATCTGAATGACTTTCGGATCACTCAACTGAGCTTTTCCTTAGATTGATTTAGTTGCCTTCACTTTGGAATGGCTTCCTTTTGTAGCGGTAAATAGCTCAGTAGTTGTATACACACACACACACACACACACACACACACACACACACGGTGAGAGTCTTTCACATCAACAGTTTGCTGGACATTTGTTTATGATTGTCACTTCCAGCGGCGCAAAGTCTAATGTTTAAATGTTTAAAAGTCCTGCGCCTGTTTTTACTCAGTGTTTGTCTTAATGACGGCAATGGCAGCCTTGAATGTGTCCGACCCCTCAACTGTGCTGATAGAAACATGACAGGTACTTTTAGCTGTTACTAATGCCGTAGAAGGTAGTCATTGGGCATCCATTCTTTCATCATTTGGGTGACAAAAGACACCTAGATAAGTTCTCAGTGATAGTATGGAGGCAGACAGCCTACATCATAGAGGCAGATGGTGAATGCATTAATTTCTTTAATTTAATGTGACAAATATAAACAATGGTTAATGTTTGTACCGTCATTAAAACAAGAGTTCCCTGTGACAAGAACCAGAGCTATACTTATGTGCAGCAAATTATTCTCACAAATCCTGATATCAAGGTCCAAAATCAAGAATCCTGGTCACACACAAGGAGCAAATGGTGTTCTTGGCTATTCAAATCATTGCCTAAATGTCAGACACAGAGACAGGAAAGCATAGAAGCATCCACTAAAAATACACGTGAAGAGACAGGAATATAGCTCAGGGGGTCTTCACACCTACACAGGACAAACACAGCGGTCCAGTACAAAGACCAAGGAACAAGTAGAGGCAGTTGATATGACAGCTGTGCCAACCAGTAAAACACTGTTCTGTCTGCTGGATTCGGTCTTAGTGAAAGTCTGCCTGTGTCTCGTTATAATGTAGCGATTGGCTGCACCTCTCATCTCCTTCCTGTAATAAATCTCGGAGACATTCAAATGGAACAATTAAATGACGCTGCTCGGAGTCCATCTAGTAGCCCTTTTTTTAAATGCAGGCCAATGATGCGCCCAGTGGATGCATTAGACATCATTAACAACTCTATATGACAAAGTTTTAAATACTTAGGGTTCATTATCTATTCCTTTGGGAAAGGGGGGATTTCCTTTGTGTTTGAGACACGCAATGTTTCTGATGTCACATGATAGCTTTTTAAAAATCTTGGCAGTGTTGTATCTTCTGGGCCATTTTAGGTTTGGGCTAAGTGCTTTCTATCAATCAAATCTTTTTTTGTAGGAGTAGAAATGGCATCTAAAGGATTGAATGTGGCCTGCAGGAAAATAATTATAAGATAGACTAATGCTGTGAATAAACAGAGAGTTTTATGTTTGCCATGGTGAAATGTATAATCTAACTCTCAATGTCTGTCACACATTCATTTCTGAAGCTAATCATTTATGTTTGATGCCCATCTGACTGGCGCATGCACAATCTGCAGCTTTGAACTGTGATGGAACAATGATCATCAGTCAGAGCTTTTCCCCAAGGCCAGGAGGCTTCCAGGGATAAAACCACAGCATGTGATCTCATGCAATTTCCCTTCCTGTTGAGAATGTGAGCCTCCCAGTCTCCACTAGGCTCTGAATGTGGGTGTTAACACCCCGTCCGTCAAATGTCCAGTGGCGGAACAAACTACCGCACCCCTGCAAATGAGGAAATGTTTCCTGACGTATTGATTAGATGTCACTGAGATTTGTCTCTCCGTCCCGGTTAAAGACAAGTGCTGCTCAGCAAGGGGGAAATGAATGATTATAAAAACACAAATGAGATTAGTCTTAGGAAAAAGGTCTGAGAATATAGATTGAGGACTATAAAATGTAATCAATATCAATAGAAATTGAATGCGAGTTTGATGGAATATGATAAATCAAAAAGCAATCTTTTGTTCATGTCAAATAACATGTTCTTTCCAACAGCTTGTATCCACCAGTCATGATATCTACATATGCTACCACTCATTTAACACCATCAGTCAGAACACTCTTACTTGCAGTGAGGACAAGCCAGTGAACGAACGATTCAACCCACAGTCCTGGGCTACATCCAGACACTTCTGTGGTAATAATATGCTTGTTAAGCTCCGGAGGAAAAGAGACCCAAATGCAGACCAAAAATGCGGGGAAAAATTAGGGTTTATTTGTACAAAAAAGGTCAATCAAAAGTTCAAAAAATCAACACACAAAAGATCCAAAAAATTCAAAAGGGTAACGCACAAAAGATCCAAAAACTCAGAGCAGTCAGAGCAGACGAAGAAACACAAAAACAACAACTTCTCAAGCCAGCAGATAGTCAGAAAACAGACGAGTTACAATCCAGGTTCATCAGCCAGGTTCATCAGCCAGGTTCATCAGCCAGGTTCTTTCAGACAGATCTTAGGTTACGACCAGACATAGAACAAAGGGCAGACTGAACTTAAATACTGGAGGGGAAACAGATAATTGGTGGGAAGCAAACAGGAGGCAGGAGAAACTAATCAGGACAACAAGTAGACTGATTAACAGGACAGGTGTGGTAGATGATGACAGGGAAATGCAGGAAGTGACAAGGCAGGTGGGGCGGAGTGTCAGAACAAAACAGAAAACACATGGCATAACAAAAACACAAGGAGCACATGTCAAAACAAACACAATAGACACGTAACAGCCAGAGTCCCTTGAGCATTAGAGAGGATACTGACAGTACCCCCCCCCCCCCTAATGAACGCCTCTAGGCGCTTTCTTGGGTGGAATGGGATGCTGGCGATGGAAGTCCTTGCGGAGCGAGGGGTCCATGATGTACCGGGTCGGAACCCAGCACCTCTCTTCAGGGCCGTAGCCCTCCCAGTCAACGAGGTACTGAGTCCTCGGCCCCGGCGGCGAACATCAAGTAGTCGGCGTACTGTGTACACCTCTGAACCGTCAATGAGGCGTGGGGGTGGGGGGGGTTTGGGGGCAGGATGCAACGGGCTACAGATGAACGGTTTGATTTTGGAAACATGGAAGGTGGGATGGATACGGCGCAGGGGACCAGGGAGGTTGAGACGGACTGCGGTGGGACTGATGACCTTGGTGATGGGGAAGGGTCCGATGAAGCGGGAAGTGAGCTTGCGGGACTCAGTTTTGAGAGGAAGGTCTTTGGTGGAGAGCCACACGCGTTGTCCCTGGCGATATGGGGGAGGTTGAGAGCGACGTCTGTCGGCCTGAACCTTCATCCTAGCTGAGGAACGGAGAAGAGCTGAGCGTGTGCGCCTCCACGTCCGGCGCAGCGGCGGATGTGTGCCTCCGCCAGAGGGTACCCCCACCTCTCTCCTGGTCTGGGAAAAGTGGTGGCTGATAGCCCAGGAACACTCGAAGGGGGACAGCCCTGTGGAGGACGAAATGTGTGAGTTAATGGCATACTCGGCCCACGGTAACTGCTGGCTCCAAGAGGTGGGATTCTGGGAAGCCATGCAGCGCAGCACCGTCTCCAGCTGTTGGTTCGCCCTCTCGGCCTGGCCATTAGACTGCGGATGAAACCCAGATGTTAAACAAACAGAGGCACCAATCAATTTACAGAATGCTCTCCAAAAACTGGAGGTAAATTGTGGTCCCCTGTCTGATACTACCTCAATAGGTAGCCCGTGGAACTTAAAAACATGTTGGACCATTGCCGTAGCCGTCTCCTTGGCAGAAGGAAGCTTAGGCAGAGGAATAAAATGAATAGACTTAGAAAAACGATCGACAACAGTGAGGATCGTCGTGTTCCCCTCCAATGGGGGTAGTCCAGTGACAAAGTCAAGAGAGATGTGTGACCAAGGTCTTCTCGGAACCGGCAGAGGTTGCAGCAGGCCGGCAGGTGGTCGGGTGGAAGTCTTATTGCGGGCACAGACTGGGCAGGCTTGGACAAATCGGTGGACCTCCTCCTTCATTGAAGGCCACCAGAACCTTCGGCCGATGAAGGCTTGAGTCCGTCTGGATCCCGGGTGGCCGGACAGCTGGGTAGAATGGCCCCACTGCAAGACCTGTGGGCGGACAGCACTAGGGACATACAGACGGTTATTAGGACATTGACTGGACCCTGCTTCATTAACCAGGGCTGCAGTTACAATGGACTCGATATCAAACTGTGCTGCCCCTAAAACACAATGCGGGGGAAGGATGGTGTCAGGCTCTTGGGTTTTCATAAGGACTGAACCTTCGGGACAGTGCATCGGGCTTCACGTTCTTGTGGCCAGGGCGGAAGGATAAGGTGAAGTTGAACCGGGAGAAGAACAGGGACCAGCGGGCTTGGCGGGGGTTGAGTCTTTTGGCGGTGCGAATGTACTCTAGGTTCTTATGGTCCGTCCAGACCAGAAATGGCACGGAGGAACCTTCCAGCCAGTGTCTCCACTCTTCCAAGGCCATCTTTACTGCCAGCAGTTCCCTATTGCCAACATCATAATTATGTTCAGTGGGGGGTGAGTCGGTGGGAAAGGAAAGCACAAGGGTGGACCTTGTTATCCTTGGCCGAACGTTGGGAAAGCACAGCTCCAATGCCAATGTCCGAGGCATCAACCTCCACAATGAACTGCCGGTCGGATCAGGTTGGATCAGAATGGGGCTGAGGTGAACCGTTGCTTTAGGGCGCAGAACGCTCCCTCTGCTGAGGAGGACCAGACGAACTTGACAGCCGGCGAAGTCAGAGCCGTGAGGGGGCTGCCAATGTACCGTAATTACGAATAAAACGGCGGTAAAAGTTTGCAAAGCCAAGGAAACTCTGAAGCTCCTTGCGGCTAGAGGGCGCCGGCCACTCCAGTACCGCTCTGACCTTTTGTTGGTCCATCTGGATGGCTCCGGGTGAGATGACATACCCCAGAAAAGCAACAGTGTCCTGATGGTACTCACACTTCTCAGCTTTAACAAACAACTGATTCTCGAGCAGCCGCTGAAGGACCCTACGGACATGAAGGACATGTTCTGATAATGACTTGGAAAAAATTAAAATATCATCAAAGGTACACAAAAACAAACTGATTAAGCATATCTCTGAGAACATCATTTATCAACGCTTGAAACACAGCTGGGGCATTAGTAAGACCAAAGGGTAACACCAGGTATTCATAGTGGCCAGATGAGGTATTGATGCTGTCTTCATTCGTCCCCCTCACGGATGCGGACGAGATGATAAGCATTCCGTAGGTCAAGCTTGGTAAAAACAGAAGCCCCTTGAAGCAACTCAAAGGCAGAGGACATGAGTGGTAGAGGATAACGGTTCTTGACCGTTATGTCATTGAGGCCCCGATAGTCAATACATGGGCGTAAGGAGCCGTCTTTCTTGCCAACAAAAAATAATCCTGCCCCTGCAGAGAGGAAGACGGGCGGATTATGCCTGCTGCTAGGGACTCCTGGACATACTTGTCCATGGCTTGAGTCTCAGGTCGGGACAAGGAATAAAGACGACCTCTAGGGGGAGACGTGCCAGGTAGGAGGTCGATGCCACAGTCGTAGGGACGATGAGGGGGCAAGGAAGAAGCCCTAGACTTGCTGAAGACCGCCTTTAGGTCCAAATACTCTGGGGGAACAGCTGATAGGTCTGGGAATTCCTCCGAAGTCCCTGGCGCTATAGACAGTGGGGTCTGGGCACGACGGAGACAGTGGGAATGACAGAATGGGCTCCATCCCACAATGCTCCTACTCACCCAGTCAATATGTGGGTTGTGTTTGGCAAGCCAGGGGTGGCCAAGGACCATGCGGAGAATCAATAATAAAAAAAACTCACTTGTTCATGATGGTTGCCCGAAAGGCAAAGGTCCACAGGAACGCTGGCTTGTGTAATTTTGGCCAACCTCTGGCCATTCAATGCATTGGCCATCATTGGAGTCCTGAGCTCAATGGTCGGTAACCCCCACTGAGCGACAAAGCAGGAGTCCATGAAGTTCTCCTCTGCACCAGAGTCGATCAGTGCCACCACCTCCTGTTGTTGGTCCCTCCACTTAAAGATGGTAGGGAGGAGAGTTCGTTGCTGTGATGAGGGTTGTACGGGGGTCACACTCACCAGTACCCCTCTTACTGGTGAGTGTTGGCTGGAGTTTGTCGCTCAGCCGTGGTCAGGCGGGTGCGGTCAATTTGCATGGGTTCTGACCCAGAGGAGTCAGAGGCAGACAGGAATGTTGGCTGGGTGGCAGGAGTGGGAAAAAAGGTCTGAGAGGGACCCCTAAGGGCTCTTGCTCGTCGGCGCTGTTGTAGCCGTGTGTCGATGCGAATGGCAAGGTCCACTAGGCCCTCGCAGGTGTCGGGCAGGTTATGGGCGACGAGCTCGTCCTTGATCTCTTCAGACAGCCCGTTCAGGAAGGTGTCGAACAAGCCTCAGGATTCCACCTGAAGATGTTGCAAGGGTTTGAAAGTCAATGGCGAAATCAGACACTGACCTGCGTCCCTGGTGCATGTGTAGCAACTCTCGTGCAGCCTCATGACCGTGCTTAGAGCGGTCAAAGATTCTCCTCATCTCAGCTGCCAATACCTCGAAATTACCACAGGAAGGTGACCTGGCCTCCCAGAGAGCGGTTCCCCATTCTCTGGCCCGCCCAGACAGCTGGGTGATGACATAGGCCACCTTGGCACGCTCAGAGGGAAAGGTGGTCGGTTGCAGCTCAAAGACGAGGGAACATTGGGACAGGAAGGAACGGCAGGTACCAGGTTCGCCAGAGTACTTTTCAGGAGGAGGCAGTTTGGGTTCATGAACTGGCGGTGAAGATGAGGTGCTTGGAGCAGCCGCAGACAACTGAGAGAGTTGAAGTGGCTGGATCTGGGCGGTCAGGTCTCTGATGCTTGAAGCGACAGCCTCCAGCTGAGTCTGGTGCCGCCCCAGGACAATGCCTTGTTGCTCTAGGACAGCCTTCACCTGGTTTGGGTCTGCTGGGTCCATCTTGGTCTGGTCGTACTGTTAAGCTCCGGAGGAAAAGAGACCCAAATGCAGACCAAAAATGCGGGGAAAAATTAGGGTTTATTTGTACAAAAAAGGTCAATCAAAAGTTCAAAAAATCAACACACAAAAGATCCAAAAAATTCAAAAGGGTAAGGCACAAAAGATCCAAAAAGGTAACGCACAAAAGATCCAAAAACTCAGAGCAGTCAGAGCAGACGAAGAAACACAAAAACAACAACTTCTCAAGCCAGCAGATAGTCAGAAAACAGACGAGTTACCAGCCAGGTTCATCAGCCAGGTTCATCAGCCAGGTTCATCAGCCAGGTTCATCAGCCAGGTTCATCAGCCAGGTTCATCAGCCAGGTTCATCAGCCAGGTTCATCAGCCAGGTTCATCAGCCAGGTTCATCAGCCAGGTTCATCAGCCAGGTTCATCAGCCAGGTTCTTTCAGACAGGTCTTAGGTTACGACCAGACATAGAACAAAGGGCAGACTGAACTTAAATACTGGAGGGGAAACAGATAATTGGTGGGAAGCAAACAGGAGGCAGGAGAAACTAATCAGGACAACAAGTAGACTGATTAACAGGACAGGTGTGGTAGATGATGACAGGGAAATGCAGGAAGTGACAAGGCAGGTGGGGCGGAGTGTCAGAACAAAACAGAAAACACATGGCATAACAAAAACACAAGGAGCACATGTCAAAACAAACACAATAGACACGTAACAGCCAGAGTCCCTTGAGCATTAGAGAGGATACTAACAATGCTGTGATATTTAACTTTTAACAGTGGTTCCAAAGTCACATTAATTTGTTTAAATTCTGCACAAGTGTAGGTATAATAAAATTAAGTTTATTTATATTTTTTTCTCTAAAACCCCTATGAAATAATCATACTGTGAAAAGTATTTTTTTTTTTTTGCCTGTGCTGCAATATGTACAAAAACAGATACGGAACCACTGTGACAAACTGTTTTGGGTATTGGGTATGCTATCAGCATAAAAGCCCTTAATCACTCCATTGAACGATTAAATGGCCAGCTAAAATGTATGACCATGTCATTGTCAAAGTTGGGAGGGCTAATGGCCTTGAACCATGCATATGCAGAAGGGGGCTGTTAACACCCCTCTCTGTCCCAACACAAAGCTTCTTCAAAATGGAATACTACATGCCTACACATGCTAACATACATTTTGACACAAATTACACTCCATAATCATCCAAATGTATTATATTGTATGAGTAAGCGAACAGTAGATAGCCTAAGAGCTAACACTAGCACACAGCAAACTAAGAAAATATATTTATGACTGTCCATGTAACAATACCTGTTGCACACAGAAATGCAAGGTCTGTTTGTTGTTTATGAATATGTAGCATTTTACTATGTCATAACACCACTAGAAAATCTTAGCAAAGGGTGAGAGTTAGAAATATTTAGACCGAATCATCTAGTCCAGTCCCTTCTCAGGTAGAAGTAGTTCATCAAGTTGTAGCACCATATTACACAACGTCTCATTGTCTTTGGAATACAAAAGCTTGGTAAAAAAAATACTTTGCAGACAATGCAGCAGACTTGGAAGGGCAAATGTAGACATGAATGACTGAATTACGAAATTACTCTTTGAATGAGTGAAATATTAAACAACTGTGATGAATCAAAGGGTTAACAGACAGTCAGAAGTAAAGGGTCACGGATGATTTGGATGGTCCCCTATGGAGCATCTACAGATGCTCAGATTATAAACAAACTATCTGATGAAACAGTGTTAATTACAATTCATGGTTAAGGTTAGGGCTGGGGATTGGGTTTGATTAAGATGTTGAATTTCAGCAAACCATCTGCAATGTCTCTGTGGGCAAGACTATCTAAATAAAGTGCTACCAAGTAAAGCACTCTTCCATAGCGGACTGATGGACCATCATGCCAACATATGTTCTACATAGATGTGGTAACGTGTGTTTACTTACACTGATTCACTAACAAACAGATTCTTGGCCAAATAATAAGCAGATGACTCACACCCACCAGTGGTAGCTTCCTATAATTGCAGAGGGTGGGTGGGTGGGTGGGTGGTCCGTTTCTCTGAAATAAAGCTAAGCATCTATGGGGCTGAAAAAAGACTGGGATTCTCTTCTGAAGAATATTATTAGGAAGGCAGCTGGCATTGCCTACAATTATTGCCTCTTGGAAAAAAGCAATGGCGAACTCTTCAGGTGTTTAATTCAGAGGTCTGGGTTTTGTATAGCAGTGAACAAACAGAATAGCTACCTGTACAGCTCCTTCACTGTCAGAAGAATGAGCTGTCAAATGTGACTTCAGTGAGGGTATTCAAAGGGTATTAGAAACAGCCTATCGAGTGGCACAGCTACCAAATGAATTACAATGTTTTGGAAACACGCAGTCCGCATTATCCTGCACCTGTAATAGGGCAAAACAGTATGTTTGACAAAATTATTTAGTCCCAGGTGTCGTTGCTTGAAAATATGACATCTTTATCAATGAATGTGAACTCCTCATTTTTTTCCTTTCCTTCAGTGATCACAATTGCTTAAAAGAGCATTACACGGGAGGTATAGATCTGCCACAATTAATGTCAGGATGATTCATTCACACAGACGCTGTATGTCTGGGAGCTCTGTACATTATTCTGCTAATTTGGAATTAAAGGGTCACAGAAGTTCTGTACAAGGTAATAGCATTACTCACTGTCTTATCATTTGGCACTGAAGTATGAGGGGATCAAATGGACACAGTGCTGGAAGAATGCGTCCCAGCTGGGTTTACAGTGTTGCGTCTCCTCATCCTCTGACATTTACATCTGCTGCTTTCCAGAAGTGCCTGGCTCACTTGACGTCGGAATCTCATGCATTAAGTTACGCCGTCAGATTCAGGCTCTGCCGTCTCAATTATCCCACTCAGTGTTGTCCTTTCACTGCAGTAGGGGGGTCTCCCTGTGAGACCCTAACCAGTGGCTGTCTGGCACGGCTCAGCGAGTAATGGGCCAGGTCTGGGCCACATTTGGGTTGGGATCCCCTCTGTGCTCATCAATGACAAGATGTCCTCCTTTGCCCCCTTATCCTAACACACATCAATTTCTCATATCGAGTTCACATTGCCAGCCTGTGCTCAAAGTCACACCAGTAGCTACAGAAAAGTCTGATGTAATATGCTAATGCATTAAGACCCTCCAGTCCATATTAACCTTATCTCGCTTCACTTGCTGAGCAATATGCTAAATCACTTCACTTCTGAAATCCCTTTTTCATCTCAAGGTATGTTACTTACTATATTATAGCACACACACCAACAATAACAGTGACAAAAAGGTTCTTTACACATAAAAAATATATTAGAAAGAACATGCAGGTTTTGATTTTGTAAAGGTCATTTTCTCAGACGAAATTATATTGTGGATTTTCAGAAATACACGACAGCTGGAGGGAGGAAATCCTGAATGTCTGCTTGTCATAGCCTCTGTGAAGTTGTGTGATTTCAGCCACCTGTTGCCTTGATTGCAAGGCACCTGCTCAGATGAAGAGCCCCACGTATTGTTCATCCAGAGGAGGAGCAGGTTGGTGCATTTCATGTGGGAGTGGTCGTCTAGGCAACAAGAAGTAGAGGGATATTTTGTGTGTGCATATGTGTTTTTGTGATTGTGTGTGTCAGAGAGAGGGAGAGAGAGAGAGTCAGGGGACTTTCTGTAGTGTCATACTGTTTCTCTGACTCGTGCCAGTCCCATGAACAAAGCTACTGGGTCAAGGGTAAGATTCAACGATAAAGATGCGCCACTGTTGCATCCTCAAGTGTTTGTTTTGTCATATTTGCATGAATGTGCTCTTCCAGTCAAAATAATTGTAAAAGATCGTTCTCCCAATTTCATCAGCACGTCAGAGGACGAAAACAAATCAGTGTTTTACAGTAATTTAAAGAAAAACGTTTGAACAAAAACAACTGATTCAATTTGTCAAATGTAACCGTCACGTTGTATTCACAGAGGATCTATGCCGTCATCCAAACTAAATTAGTTTAGCTTAAGTTGTTTCAGTCCTCCCAACCTCGGTGCGCCTGAACACAGTTTCATGACTGGCAGAATGGCTCATAATGTTCCGCAACACGGACGCAACTGTTCATGGTGTCAGCGGCGAGTTACCTGTAATAGATGCAGGTAAAAAGAAATTGGTCTGCAACTGGGATTTCTTTATTTTAGCGCGTCGTTTGTTTTCATGAAAAATCGATCGCTAGGACATCTTCAGTCTTCAGGGAGCAGAGAGAGTGTGACGGACAATCCATACATTCTAACCAAGGCTACCAAATTGGAATGGATACTCTGGAAAACAGTGAAAGTTCCTGGGCATCACGTTAATACAGTCTAGGAAAAGACAGTGGTTACTTCGTCGTGTAAATACCACCAAGACTTTAAGAAAAGAGAAGTTAAATGCCATCGCTCCTGCTATAATGGCGTTGTGTCAGTGCTGTTAGTGTCTGGAGAGCTAACGTTGCGTGATAAAGTCGTGCAAATTCTGGTCACCTTCCATGGCTGTCCGTCTGTCGCTAGCTACCTGTTGTGCTGCCTCACATGGAATAGAAAGACAGGAACTAACCGGTAAGTTTAATGCATGTGCTTCAAAAAAGTGCAAAAGCATGGTATTGAATGATATGGATGATATTAAATGAATGTATCGAAGCATGTTCTGTCAACAGTGCATTTAATTGTAACAGAGACATGTAACCTAATGATTAAACTGTCATCTTCGGTTATTGTTTAATATAACATTCTAAAGCATACAAGGCTTTTTCGTTTTAAGCAGTTAGTTTATACTATTGTATCTCACAGTAGCCTATTACATAAACGTGCAGTCTTTATTTGACCATGGATGGAATTTGGCGGATTTCTCACCCATATAACTGCTTGATCCTCCTCTTTCCTTCACAATCTAAATATTTTCAAAACGTTTGTCATGTAATTATCTTCTGCTTCCATTAAATCGATGAGATTATGTATCTGTATTTCTCATATATTACTCATGGTTGTATGGTTAAAGAATATCCTGGTTGCTATTTACCAGACCATTAGGTTTCATAATTTAGAATTACATTTTGTTTAAATTGTATCTGCTCCATCCTTTTCAACCATTTGCACTAGGCTCATCAATGGTTATGGATGTAGTCTTAGTGGTACTGATGCTGTAATACCATTAGCAGTGTAATTAAAGGGTGGGACTCTTTCCTTTTTTATGAGCCCAAGGCCCGCTCTTCCGTCCATGTTGTGGTTGATACAGAAGTGATGCAGATGCTCTCTTTCTCTGCCTGTAGTTGTGTGAGATGGCCTAGCAACCATGTCTCAGCACTACTATCGTCGCACAGACAACTCTTCGTACCGGGACCGCATCCCACTGCGGATAGTTCGGTCCGAGTCGGAGCTCTCGGTCCAGGAGAAGGTGTACCTGAATGCGGTGGAGAAGGGCGACTACGCCACTGTCAAGCTGGCCCTGGAGGAGGCTGAGATTTACTTCAAGATCAACATCAACTGCATTGATCCGTTGGGACGCACCGCTCTCCTCATTGCCATTGAGAATGAGAACCTTGAGATCACTGAGCTCTTGCTCAGCTTTAACGTCTACGTTGGGGATGCCCTGCTTCACGCCATACGCAAGGAGGTGGTGGGGGCTGTGGAGCTCCTGCTTAACCACAAGAAGCCCAGTGGAGAGAAACAGGTATGGTGAGGGGTGACCGAGAACTTGGGGGATGTGAGGGGCATAACTGTGTTCATCTGAAGCCTTTTCCCCATGACTGTTTGGAGACAGAGTTCATATGACAGGGGGGGGAGAAGTCTGTCGAGATATTACAATAGAGTTCCAGAGTGTCTCCTTCATTTTTTTATATGAGGAGAGGAGATTAGAGGAGCGGTGTGTCTCTGGAGCTACAAAAAAGTGGAAAGAAGCAAGCATGTGGGATATTTATGTGTGAAAGAAAAGAGATTGTAGGGCTATGTGTTTGAATTCAGGAGATTGGCCTGTGGCACTTTCAGACCTTTTATGCCTTTCCCTTAATTCACAGCTCTCCCATGTTCCCCTTTCCACTGAAAAGCCTATACCTCAAATGAACTATACAAACCAACTTTTTCAGTTGCCACAGGATATGCAGGGGCATTGCTCATACATCCCCTCAGACCACCACTTCCTCCATTTGATCCATGTTTACCAGTCTATCATAAACAGAGCCCTGCGATCATTTCCTGTGACTAAACCGGCATTCTGTATCCTTGATGTTTTGAGGTTAACAAGCATAAACACGTCTGATGGTACAGTATATGTGTGGAGAAGGTGTATGATGGATTCCCAGAAACTGGAGGGCTGATTCTCAGTAGATAAGACACTCTCCGGATCGTTAGTAAATTAGTATTTGCACAAGGGTTAGTTTGTGGGGGCTGTTCTCACTCCCTGGGCCTTCGAGTGGTCTGTGTATTTACATCCTGTTTATCCTGCCTGTTTGAAATGCAAATGAGTGGCTGAACACGCACGTCTGTAGATGACAAGCAAATCTACCGGAGCATTGAAGCAGGTCATTCACTTTGATATCTCCTGCAATGCAGCAACAGAAACGTGGTTGATCATGCACACAAGGTGTTTTCATGATGGGGATATTCCTGTGTGTGTGTGTGTGTGTGTGTGTGTGTGTGTGTGTGTGTTCTGTCGCTTTTCCTCCTCCTCCTCTTGCTATAAATCTGTCAGTGCACAGATTGTCTCTGACACTTGAGTCAGTCCACATGACGTCTCACACATTTCTTTGCAGGTCATCTGG
The DNA here is from genome assembly GCF_900700415.2 of Clupea harengus. Lineage (NCBI taxonomy): Eukaryota > Metazoa > Chordata > Actinopteri > Clupeiformes > Clupeidae > Clupea > Clupea harengus. Next base: position 2,518,990 of record NC_045160.1, read on the forward strand.
AAGTGCCACAGTTTGACAGCTAGCTGGTATTGCCACTTTCAATCACAGTACAGTACAGTAGTATGTCCTGCCAGTCAATCTCATGATAATGTTTTCAGTGGTTGGCTGATTATGTAGAGAGTTAGTGGAACCATCTGGTAGAAATCAGCGAATTAAATCAGGTCTACTTAACAAGGAGTGAAGAGAGTTCCAGTATACTTGGCTTGTTATTAATATGCGAAAGCAATTATATAAATTTCCAAAATAGATTCATGACAGCAAACTTGTAAATTCATCATTTGAAAGAAGTAAGTAAAGAAAAAGTAAAGAGGACAAAAGCCCAGCAATTGACTATATAAATATATATATAATACCAATTCTCACGTACTGAGGCTTTAAAGTAGAATCTAATCTGATATAGATGTATATATAGAATCTAATCTGATATAGATGTATATATATATATATATATATATATATATATATATATACTGTATAATTACATCTATATCAGATTAGATTCTACTTTAAAGCCTCAGTACGTGAGAATTGGTATTTTCTGCTACTGAGCTCCCCCTAAAGTTGCGGAGTGTAGCTCACTTTCACACTACTATCATAAATGCAAATCGCACTGTTGATAAGCTGAAGGATATGGAACCAGCAAAGACAACAGCAGAAGCGAAAGAAGCATGTAGACTGACAAGGTAGAGTAATATGACAAGATTTTACACAAATATGACTCTGCATAGTTTTATTTTATTATAACATCGGAGGAGAATGCTAACACAACCCAAAAATAGGTAGCTGAGTTAGGTAGCTAGTAAGGTTTTCAAGGTTTCAAACTTCCAAGGCTTATTGCCATGGGATTGACGAAGACTGACCCAACTTTTTGATGTGTGAAGAATTTATTTGGATATTAGCCTGACAGGACAGGTTGATCATTTTGGGCATCTGAAAAAGCTACAAATATCCGTGAGACAGGGATGACGCTAATAAGGTTACAGCCTATGTCGAATTATTTCATAAATAACATTGGCAGGGAGGTTTATGATGAAAACTAGCGAGTCGACAACTTTCCTAACACAGCCAAACATCAACCAAGCACAACACAAGACATAGCAAGACAGCTAATAAGTTATTACTGAATGGTCCAACAGAAAGAAGGCCAGCTCGGCCTGTATCCTTTTGTAACTTTTAGCTTTTAACTTTTAGAGTAAAAGCCAGTCCGAGACTGACTTTTTTTTCGGTCTCTTGCTCGGTTACTCTCTCTTTTTCTCTTTCTATCCTCTGACAACAGCTTCCCCGGTTTCTTCATCGCCTCTGCCATGATGTCCATACAGAGAATACTGCACTGGTTTCTTCTTATAGCTAGCACTTGGGCATAGTTATATAGTTGAGGTGGTGCCATAAAGCATTATTTAGTTCTCTCGACAGACTTCTTTAATGACGTTTCATCCTGCCCGGGCAGCACTTCTGATAAATGTTCTTGATGGTGGGTAACTATGTCCCGGTGATCAGTTTTCACCACCTGCTACAGACGGAGTGCTTTACGGTCTGATGCGGAGCTGTTGCCATTCCAGTTTGCAGTTTGTGAGATGCAGTTTGTGAGTATGCTCTCAGTGGTACAGCAGTAGATGTTCACCTGTATCCTGGGACACAGGTGAGCTTTCTTAAGGCTTTTAGAAAGCAAAGGCGCTGATGCACCTTTTTGACCAGGATGGAGGACTTTAAGGACCAGGTGAGATCATTAGAGAGGTGGATGCCAGGGAACATTCATTTTGACTCACGCTCTACTACAGCTCCGCTGACGTACGTTATATATAGGGCTCTGTGCGTGGCTCCTAGCCGGCCTGAAGTCCACAATGATCTCCTATGACGTAAATGCAAATTTACTTTGTGTTCTGAATCATCATTAATGGCCATAGTGATGTGGTGTCTGCATTTGGAATCCTGGTCTGTCTGTACATTTTGGAATCTTCCCATGTGTGCTGTTGATTGGCACCTCACAGATTGAATTATGCAATACGTTTTTCTGCCTTGAGGCTGCAGAGGTGGTCTGGCAAAGCATGGCAGACAGCCAACAGGAATAATCAAGCGGAGAAAACTGCTTGTAGTGTTTTGTAGTGCTTGTTTACTTTCAATTATGTTTCGTACAGTATTGAAAATGAAATAAATGAAAATAAAATTACAAAGTTCATTAGTCTCATAGGGTTCAATTTGGTCTCCCCTAAGCAAAAGAAGCTGTGCTGATGTAGGCACAGAATGTAGTTTTGCTATCAGTTATCCTGACAAGAAAACTACGTTCAATAGTAAGTGTTCTTTTCATTTCACCGATTTATTTCAAATGAATTACAGTGAAGCCTACCTGTAACGCTTGAGCCCAAAAGGAAGACTGTGAAAAGAAAACCAGTGTTTCTCTCTGTCTCCTGCTCTCTCCCCGGTCTCTTTTCCTCTCCCCCTTGCTTAATCTTGTATGCACACATGATGTCTGCTATACCTGTGTTCTGCCACCCCCCTCCCTGAATAATACATTTGATCGCAACTTTCTGGCTCCTGTCGCAACCCTGCTGCAGTTCACTGAATGTCTGCTGCTGTGCTCGCTGTGTTATTATAAAAGGAAATCCAAGCAGAACTGGGGCTTTTCATAAGTCTGTTATCTCTTCTGTTCTATTTTGGACCTCAATGGTATTTGGACAGAGTGACTTAAATATTTAATGTACACCACTTCACTCAGTTTTTCAGTGTTTATACTTACTCATGTCACATTCTTTTGAGATGTTACAACAGGAGTTCTACGTTGTGTTATTTCCAGAAGACAAGAATACAGAAACACAAGTGCTCCAAGGACACTATCTCCATGGTCACAAATCGGCATTTCAAGCATAGAGAACTCTCCAGCTACATTAACTATCCAAATTGAAGATATGGCCAATTTTACCAACTATTTCCTCAAAACAGTACCCCATGGCAACAGCGGAGAGGCCTAAGCATTGACCAGTCATAGAGTGTAAATGCACAACCCTTATAAAGCGGGTCAGGAAATAGAAGGCAATGTTCAGACTGTGGAGGAGACACCATTACCAGTTACTCTGTTGTAAAGCAGTCAGTTCTGTGGAAGATCTTTACCATGCACAGTGTGGCAACCAACCAAAACATTGGCACCATGCTTTGCAATGCACCAGACACCTGGACTAGGCTCAAGATAAACAGTAGATCCCTTTGTTTTGGCACGTGTTCGGTCACACACATCTGAAGGGTCTCAGAACTTTTACAGCTCCCACGCCTTTGCCAAGGTGGCAGGGCTCATGTCAACCTTTGAGCATGATGGGGCCGGGTCCTTTGAGGAGCTTTAGTGTATGTGTTTGAAGTTGACAACCCAGCTACCACTCATATTTATGCGTTGGTGTTTGTAAAGTAGCTTACATTTCTCTCTGTCGTGTCAATTCCCAGGTCCATCCAGTGCTGCTGGACAAGCAGTTCTCCGACTTCACCCCCGACATAACCCCCATCATCCTGGCGGCGCACACCAACAACTACGAGATCATCAAGATGATCGTCCAGAAGGGCGTCTCCATCCCTCAGCCCCACGAGGTGCGCTGCAACTGCATGGAGTGCGTGTCCAGCTCGGACGTGGACAGCCTGCGCCACTCGCGCTCACGCCTCAACATCTACAAGGCCCTGGCGTCGCCCTCGCTCATCGCCCTGTCCAGCGAGGACCCCTTCCTCACCGCCTTCCAGCTCAGCTGGGAGCTGCAGGAGCTGAGCAAGGTGGAGAACGAGTTCAAGTCGGAGTACGAGGAGCTGTCGCGCCAGTGCAAGAAGTTCGCCAAGGACCTGCTGGACCAGACGCGCAGCTCCCGCGAGCTGGAGCTCATCCTCAACTTCCGCGACGACATCAACATGCTGGAGGACATGAACAACAACGAGCTGGCGCGACTCAAGCTGGCCATCAAGTACCGCCAGAAAGAGGTGAGAAGCTGCACGCTGAGCGAATGGTACAGTTATGCCACCATGACATTTAAACCACACAGCACACGATAAAACGTCAAACTATAAATTATAGCTTTGTAATCCTCCTTTAAATGGATGTCCCTAACAGTTGCTATCATCAAGACGTTTAGGCATCCACCATCATTTCAGCATCAGTTTTACTTCATAGTTCAATTTCAGTGGTATAGACCTTAAACTACTGACACTTTTGCACCCTAACTCAGGTGTATTTTGACAGTGCCGTGGAAGGAAGGTAGAGCTATCTTCGGGCGTTATTCAACCGAAGACATGGCAGTGCTTTTGATTTCTAAGCCTGAACTGCACCTCTTGTTTGGGGTGCTGTCACCTAGTCTCCCCTGTTGCATCAGCCATATTTAGACACTCATTTTATTCAAGTGCGTTAACACCCACAGGGGTCGACTTCAGTTGGTTTGCCGCATCGCGTCTGCCTGCCTTTTCAGAGTTACCGGGGTAAATGAAGCCCTTCTCCGTGCTTCATTCTCCGCGATGCATTATTATCACCAAGGTGTCTCATTTCACATCTGTATCTCCAGCGTGTCCTCTGTGAGCCGCCTGGGAGCAGCCAGCTATGGCATCGATGACTAATGCAGATTTCATTCAAAGAGCACCCAAGTGTGGAGGAGTTAGGCAGAGCCACGGATCAGTCCTTTCACAGTTGACAAAGTTATTACATGCCTCAGCGGAGTATATTGTGGATTTTACTAATGGTTCACTAAGTAAACAATATAATACACGGCTTGTGTGTGTGTGTGTGTGTGTGTGTGTGTGTGTGTGTGTGTGTGTGTGTGTGTGTGTGTGTGTTTGTGTGTGTGTGAAACCAAGAGATTTCACTGGTCTGGTGTGAGAAACAGGTTCACATGTCTAGTTCACTAAGTGATTCAGGTGAAAATGCATTTAGGACATTGTTTTGTAAATTATTTAGCTTAGACCTCCAGACAGTTTAATATTATATGATACCATATTAATGTCCACTTGTGGTATTATCTGGTTTGGTAAGGCATTCTATGGTGTCATGTAGTCTGATTGGTCAGTGAATCTTTATAATTATTTGTTCATCTTCATCTTCTTGAATTGTAACAGCTTGTCACTTTGGTTATTCCTAATGAGGGCTGACAGTTGCTTGTGTGAGTTCATTATGGGTCAAGCCTATATTTGGATGTTCAATTCAGTTTATATTAATTGAAATTTCAGGTGTCGGACTGAAATGATCACAATGATGAACAGGATTATGGAGAGTGACAGCCACATGGTGAATGTCCGTGCTAATTCAGACAGTCCACTGGGCTGCGTGGGAGACAGGATGGGCTTTGCTTTGGTTATCTGTAGGCCATTTATAGCATAGGTAAATAAGGTATTTAGATTACAGTTGTATGGTACCATAACATAGATACACTTATTTCATGTACTTTGGCCATGATACATATTGTGGGTTTTTTATGAAGGTTGTGATAGATAGGGTTTGTATTGGGTGAGGTATAGTGCTGTCTTGTGCTCAGAATAAGGAATTGATGCACCTTAGTTCAGTTAAGACTAGATAAGAGTATACATTATTCATAATTGTATTTCCTTTAAATTGCATGCAGTCTCATCATCGTGAACAAGTAGTTATCGTCCGTGATATCAAAGCATTGACTCATCTTTGCATCTTCCTACACCTCATATTTGAAGTCCTTGGCTTAATGGCTAATGAAAAAGAAGTCTCTCCCCAGCCCACACATGCACGCACACACACGCACACACACACACATGCACGCACACACACACATGCACACACACACACACACACACACACACACACACACACACACACACACACACACACACACACACAAGCGCACACACACACACACACACACACACACACACACTTACACAGACGTACATACTTACATACACGCAAATTCCCAGCTCAGAAATCAGTGTAACACATCTCAAAAAAAGAGAGAGAGATCAAATAACTCCAATTATTTCTACTCACGGAGGTCACATTGTATTGCCACAGCCCAACCCAACAGTCATTCTACCAGAGAGCAAACAGGCCTCTTTCTTCAGCTCTTAGAGCACAGATGAGCCGGGAAGATTATGACCCCAATTAAAGTAAGGACGATGTGTGGGGGAGGATAAGGGGTTTGGAGGTGTGGAGATGAGATCAGATTCACCCGGCTCCGTCTGAAAGCCTTCCATTGCCCCTTCCATCTCTCTCTATATTAATGAGATCACTGGCACAGAAGATGAGCATCGCTAACTGTCCAGACCTGCTACAAAATTAGAGGCTGCTGTTTCCTGTACAAAGCGTTTAGAATCCGCTGCCTAGTGTTTGTAGTTTTACGGTGTCCATTAAAAAAATCCTTTCCCTCGATATTTAGATACCCTGTATTAAATAGTTACATTTGGTCACACTTTGAATTGCATTTTCACTGCCACAACATAACTATATTATTGAATTTTCAGAATATACCCGAAGCCAGTTAATGAGTGTGTGTGTGTGTGTAACATATTGTATTTTACACTGTGCTTAACTGCGTAATTACAGTCTTTTTGTAGTATAACATTAAAGCCGGCCTATTTCCTCTTAATTGAAGAGGACATTTGTTTATTGCAATCAGGTGTCTTATGGAAGGAATCTAAAGTGTTTGCCTATGATGGAGTGCTGTGTTGTTTTGCATTGTAATCATCTCAATGATCTCAAGCGGCTGGACAGAAATGCCAGTCGTCACAGTGACCGCCCAGAGACCACTACAGCCATGTTGAGAGGCCCCTCTGGCGTGCGGCACGAAGCCGCTAATTGCCTTCATTTCTCAGATTAGTGTCAAACTTCTCGAAAAGTCACCGTCTAATTGTTCGTGCCGTGACTCTGTGGCCAAATTGACCAATCGCGTGTGTGCTCGCTGGGAAAAACAGCCAGCCACATGAGATGTAGTTATCTGGGGGGCTGATGAGGAACACTTAAAGGCGTCTTGGCACTGACATCATTGCCTGGCAAACGCCGCCCCTTCGAAAACAAGGATGCATTTGTGCATAATTTGGTTTGCAAATGGTGGGGATTGATTTCCTCCTTGGGCTGTGTCGGGGCAAATCCCAGGGGGAGACAAAGCGAAAGGAAACACACGCACACACAGAACATGCATTTATTGAGAATTGTTCACACTATCTTCCCCGAAAGAGGTATTTCACTCTTTCTCTCTCTCTATCTCGTTCTCCACTCTCACTCTTTGTCTCTCCACAGCACCCCTTCCCAGACATAAACGCTCAGAGATTTTACGGTCATAGCCTTTCATATATCAGTTGCATTTCTTGCCATAAATGGCTATTCCAGGAGACAAATGGGCAGACCGGGAGTTGGGAGTAGATTTCCAGCTCCCCAAAGACTGGAAGCGAGCAGCACGAGAAACGGGAAGGAACTCAGATTAGACGATTAGACGGCCAACCCGGCCTGCTCCAACCAACCGCCGCTCTGTCACTTTGACTTATTTGTCACTAATGGTGTGGCGCACCCACATCTCGCTGTGTGACCGTACGTGTTCAGAACCCACGGCTGATGAGACGCAACCAGTGCCGATGTGGGCGGCTGTAGTCCATAAGTTAGAGCTTAAAGAGGCACAGGCTGGATCCTGCTCTGGCTAGTCACTGCTTTTTCTTGCCCTCTCCGAGTTGACTCAGAGGTTGACATTCTATGCACTTGATGCCTGTAATCAAACAATCAGATGCTTGGTCTTAAATAAGCGCTTTGTGGCCCATGTTGTGAACGGGACACAATCAGGCTCTGTTTGCCCAAAGACACATGACTCGAGACGAGAGGGCGCATGGACTGCTTTTTTTCCCCCACTGTTATAAAGGGGGTGGTGTTTTATGTCTGTATTGCTTTTGATGTTTTTACCCTAATTTTGTCTGTATTCTTTTCTGCTTTCTCTTTCTTTTCTGTATCTTCCCAACATCTATTCCTCATGCCCGCTATTATCGCTATTATCGCTTTATCCGCTTCAATACCCACTTTGTCTTTCTCTCCTTACCTTTGTTTGTCTCTCTATCAAATGTATACACCCCCTCTCTTTCTTATTCCTACCTTCTTATTCCTTTCTCCTTCCATTCTCATTCCTTCCACCACACCTTTTTCTCTCTGTTCATCCGCTACTCCACCTTTTCTTGCTCTCACTTTCTCTCTATCTTACATCATCGACTCTTCCTTCTCTCCCTCTGCCTTTCCTCCTCATCCTCTCCTTCATCAGTTTGTGGCCCAGCCTAACTGCCAGCAGCTGTTAGCGTCGCGCTGGTACGACGAGTTCCCCGGCTGGCGGCGCCGCCACTGGGCGGGCAAGTTCATCACCTGCATCTTCATCGGCCTCCTCTTCCCGCTCTTCTCCCTCTGCTACCTGGTGGTGCCCAAGAGCCGCTTTGGCCTCTTCATCCGCAAGCCCTTCATCAAGTTCATCTGCCACACGGCCTCCTACCTCTCCTTCCTCTTCCTCCTGCTCCTCGCCTCCCAGCGCATCGTCTCCTCCACCGACCCCAACCGCCAGGGCCCAGTGCCCACTACTGTGGAGTGGATGATCCTGCCGTGGGTCGTGGGTACGTTTCACAGTGCCGCTGTTCCTTCGGAAACTTCTAATATTTAAGGCTTATTCCAATTGTGTGTCCTCACCTTCACTCAGCAGGTTGATCAGCAAGTTATTATTTTGTTGTTAATTATTCATCACCTGCTCAGAAAGGTTGGAGCCATGTAGTATATACTGAGTCGTGGGGGGCTGGGAGTATATACTGAGTCGTGGGGGGCTGGGAGTATACATTGAGTAGAAGAGGGCTGTGAGTATATACTGAGTAGTGGGGTCTGGTTGTATATACTGAGGGGGCAGGGAGTGTATACTGAGTAGTGGGGGGCTGGGAGTATATACTGAGGGGCTGAGCAGCAGAGTGGAAACAGGTGAGCAATGGGTCAGGGAAGATCAGGTGATGCATCAGGCAGGAAAGCAGAGTTGGTGGAAGTGGATGGTCTGAAGAGGCAAGAGAGTGGATCAGACCAGACTGAAAGAATCACTGAATAAATGAATGACAAAAAAACAAAACTGTGACAATTATGTTAACGCTTTAGACATGCATTACATGGTTACCACAAACAGCCTCCTGTCACCATTGTTGAGTTAAGTAAATGCATCATTCAATTTTAATAATACTGCCTAATGAGAGTAGCATATTGGAAATGTTCTAGTGCTGTCAATCAATTAAAACAATGTACTATTTAATTGCACAATCTGCTGTGATTAATCATGATTAATCGCTTTGTTTTTTCTTAAGCCTGAAGCTTGTGATAATGGATATTTAAATATAAAATCACAGAATTAATATAGAAACACACAAACAAAGTATATTTAAATTCAAATGTTGTTTTTTAATAGCGTTTTTTAAACTCTGAACACAGATCCTGTCCTGTGAACCACAGATTTCCAATGAAACCATTGAGGCCATCAAAATTGACTGGCAGCTTGAAAGGCATATTTGTTATATTTCTCCATATAAAGTGTGAGGGGACTTCTATTTTGAAACAGGGATTGAGATTGGGATTGGTGCAGAGAAGAAGAGAGACAGAGTTTTGGGGGCAAGAGGGAGCTAGTGACTAGGTCAGCCGGTCATTAGAGTTAGAACATGGTGTGCAGCCCGTTTAGTTGGGTTAGTTGCAAGCTCAATAAATGTGCAAGCTTGTGAATTCAGTTAAGCTCTGTTTCAGGTGTAGGTTGGATGCCCCACGATATTTTACATATTACATATTCACTAACAAACATCATAACAAAGCCCAGGCAGCTGTGTAGAATGCGTTAAATATTTCAAATGAATCCCAATAATGAATGAGTTCATTTTGACAGCATTGAAATTTTAATAGACTGCCTGCATAGTCTAATTTCCTCTCATCCAAGGAAGCAAATACAGACTCCACTCGTCCTTGAGTTGGAGCTGATTGTCAAAATATTGGCAAATGTGCAACAATCAGTTGAGAATAATATATAAAAATAGAAATATAAATAGCATATGATATTTGGACTCGTGTGGACTGGAGCAGCAGTCTCATGTTACCTCTATGAGGCCTTTGTGAACATGTTTCATGTGTGACTCATGCTGAGAGGACACCCTGAAAAAGAACATGTTTCATGTGTTGTATTGTACTACAGCTACCCTCTGTTCCCTCCCTCCTTCCACTAACATCCCGACTCCCCCAAAAAACGAAACGTCTCGCCTTTGATCACACATAGAGATACATGGCCGATGTGTGTTTCTCATCACTCTGTCTTGTCTTCCTGGAGGGTTCATATGGACAGAGATAAAACAGATGTGGGACGGGGGCTTTCATGACTACATCCACGACTGGTGGAACCTCATGGACTTTGTTATGAACTCCCTCTACTTGGCAACCATATCTCTGAAGATTGTAGCCTATGTGAAGGTAACGCCTACATAGCAGGGTACTGCTACATACACACCTACTGGGGTGCAATGGGAAGAATCAGCAAGCGAAAAAACTTCAAACGAATATTTTCAGAGGATGAAACAGTCTGTTTAATATCAAAGCGTCTGAAGGAAATCATCTAGCATGTCTCCTCTGATAGACTAGCAGTAGTTCTCTGTCGGGATAGAACCCATGACCGGGATATGTTTCTGAGAAACTTTCTGAGCAGCTACAAGGCAATCTTCTACAAGTTTGTCTGTCTGTTATTCCATCTTCCTTCTGTTTTTCCTCTGAAATCTAACCCCCACAGTACAGCGGCTTCAAGCCCAGAGCCAGCTGGGAGATGTGGCACCCCACCCTGGTGGCCGAGGCCCTGTTCGCCATCGCCAACATCTTCAGCTCGCTGCGCCTCATCTCCCTCTTCACGGCCAACTCGCACCTGGGCCCGCTGCAGATCTCGCTGGGCCGCATGCTGCTCGACATCCTCAAGTTCCTCTTCATCTACTGCCTGGTGCTGCTGGCCTTCGCCAACGGCCTTAACCAGCTGTACTTCTACTACGAGTTTAAGGACGACAAAGAGAGCTGCAAGGGCATTCGCTGTGAGCGGCAGAACAACGCTTTCTCCACGTGAGTCGGCAGGGCCCCAAAAGCTTGGCTTGATCACAGTGATTTATGAGCGATTTATGTTTCCCAGCTTTTTGGAGATGTGCACTAAACTTCACGAAACGTTGCAAGTCATGCCATGTGTTTTTATGTGTTGTGCACAGTATTAAAAAAAAGAAATAGCTGAAATCATACTCAACACTTTTTTGCCTTACAAAAACAAAACATACAAGTATACTGGCATCACAAGAAATGTTTGACTATAGTAAACCTGAATTCAAAATGTTATCAAGTGATCAGTGAACATCGTCAGTAACATGATATTTCAACGATGCATTGAATGTGTGAGCCAAATTTAAATATTTAATGGAGGGTTGTGGGGATGTTGGAGGGAGAACTATGAAACACAAACAAGTATGTGATCAAACTCCAGAAATGTGTCATCTATTATGTTGTAAATCACTAATACCGCAGTTTTGTTTGTATATTGATGTAAGCTGTTCTGAGATTCAACTTGTGACTGAGTATGTATATCCAGCTCAAATGATCTACAGTGAAGCTGTCAATTGCCATATGTGACCTACTACTACTACTACTACGTGACCGAACTTAAAACATCTGAAGCAGTTGAAATGAGGTAGGACTGAGCCTAATGGATTATTGACGATCTCTCGTAGGCTCTTTGAAACCCTCCAGTCTCTGTTCTGGTCCATATTCGGCTTGATCAGCCTCTACGTCACCAACGTCCAGGCTGAGCACGTGTTCACGGAGTTCGTGGGGGCCACCATGTTCGGCACGTACAATGTCATCTCCTTGGTGGTGCTGCTCAACATGCTCATCGCGATGATGAACAACTCCTACCAGCACATTGCTGTGAGTGAAAACACATTATCAAGACTTTACCTCACCTCTTAACACCCTGTGCATGTGCAGGTTCATTTAGAGGCTATGGGTGCCATTTTAGGGGCACTCATTTCTGCTTCTCTCAAAGCTAGAAACGGATCAGAATTCATTGGGATTAAGGTAATAATAAAAGTAATTGTGGGTCACTAAATTTCACAGGTTAAATTGGAGGGTAAACCTAGATCCTTGTGAGGATCAAAATGGGGATTGCTTTCAGTGCTTCAGTGCTTCAGTGCTTGCTTTAATCTCTGCTTAGCTCTCTATGGTTATGTCCTACTCTGAAGCCTGCTGTGCCTTTTGCTGTAGGATCATGCTGACATTGAGTGGAAATTTGCCAGAACTAAGCTGTGGATGAGCTATTTTGAAGAGGGAGGCACGTTACCCTCCCCATTCAACATCATCCCCAGCCCCAAATCTGTCTGGTACCTCATCCAGTGGATCAGGCGGAACATCTTCAAGGAGAGGGAGAAGCTGACAGAGTCGTTCGGGTCCTTAGGGGTGAGGCTTATCTGCATAACAAAGCCATGTTTTCCCTTGTTTTTCGTGTGCTGTCACTGTTGTAGTCTGTCAGTTAGGTAACAATAAAAAAATAGTCACTTAATACAATCACCATACACGCTGTGGGGAACTGTTTTGACATGGTCACAAGACATTGTTCCTTTAATTGAATTATAATTAATTACATTTTGTTGTGGTCAGAATAGCATAACGAAGTTTAGCATTTATCAAAGTTATTTATCTTCTCCTTCTTTATCAGGGGAACAGAATGCACAAATACATTTCATATAACAAGCCATGAAAATAGAGTCTAGCTGCACATAGGGGATTAAGTGAGGTGGCATTTTGTCTGCGTCATGCCTGTCAAATTGCATTGATCGAACATGTCTTTTAAATGTGTTGCATTTATCTCCAGAGGAAAGCTGCAGAAAATGTTCGAATAAAGCACCAGTATCAGGTAATTAAAAGTCAAATGTGTTTAATACAAACAACAAACTCTACAAATTCTAAATGGAAACCTGAACATGATGGATCTCCATTCACAGGAAGTGTTGAGAAACTTGGTGAAACGGTATGTGGCAGCCATGATCAGAGATGCAAAGACAGAAGGTGGCCTCACAGAGGAAAACTTTAAGGTGAGTCCAGGGTTTATTTCACCCTCAGGTTGAGCACAATTTGTCTCTTGAGTACACATTCATTTAACCCTAGATTCTGATGACTTTTTGGCGCAGGCTTTAATAAAATATTTACGGTACCTTTTAAAAAGTGATAGAACCTTCTTGTCTCCTTTCAACCATCGAAACTACTACAAATTACCGTCTGGTGAAGGATATGTCTGTCTGCCACTTTTGGTTATTGCCTGTCACCTGTATAATAAGCTTCTACAATGGGGAACCTTGGTCGTACCTGGAGACCTTTCTCTTAACATTTCAATGCAAACCTTTTAGCCTTAAATTAAACTAATGTAGCTGTGTAGGAGTGCAACTTTCTTTTGGGAAGAAGCTCTTTACCAATCAACACACTGTTCTCCGCAGGAGCTGAAGCAGGACATCTCCAGCTTTCGCTATGAGGTGCTGGGCATGATGAAGGGCAATCGGAGCTGCATGCCAGCCCTGAGTCCCCGGGAGGGTGCCTGTGGTTTCAGCGACCACCTGCTGCCCTACAGCCTGCCCCCCGCGCTGGGGCCCAGCTCCCAGAGAGCCAAGCTCAACCTGTACGAAGTCACCACCATTCTGCAGCACCACAACGTGGATGCCACGGCTTCAGCAGAGCCCATTGGCAGCATTGCTAACGGCACGGCTAACCCTCCGTGGGGCGAGGCATGCTTGTACTCTTCCAAGTCCACGTGTTCTGCTGCCTGCAGCCCTGCCTCATCCTCCTCCTCCTCCGCCTCCTCCTCCTCGGCCTCCGCTTCCTCCCGAGAGCGGGCGTCCAGGAAGGACTTCCCCAAGGACATCTCCAACTTCGGACTGTTCCAGAAGAGTCAGAGCAAGAAGAGCAGCCGGGGCCCTAGCCAAAGTAGCATTTACTCACTGTCAGAAGAGGCAGACGAGTCGGACGGGGAGAAGACAGGGGAAAAAGCGGGGGAGGAACAGCACGAGGAGGCGGAGGCGGACAGGGAAGGGGAGGAAGAGAGACAGCCACTGTCAAGTCAGGAGGAAAGAGAGAAGAACAAACGGATGAGCAGAGAGGAGGAGACACAAGAAGAAGAGGAGGAGGAAGAGGATGGGACGGAGACAGGGATGCAGGAGGAAGAAAAAACTGAGCCCCTCTTGAGGAAGCTGATGAAGGATCAGAACACTCCCCCTGTGCAGGAAGACACGTAACTTGGCACGGAGTGAAGAACCAAAAGAGTGATTGGAAGGGCGCAGGCAGACATGAAATGTTCCACTGGAACCTGCACAACCTGTTGAGGAGGCGAACCTGGAGCCTTGTGCTTTTATTGTCTCAGGGAAAGGTGTAGACTTGCTTTTGTCAATATGGGGATTAGAAGGCTAGGATGCCCAAATATCACAGTCATCACAGGAAATGTGTTGTGAACAGAGGAAGTCCTTTTATTGTCAGTGGTGTTCTGAGGGACTGAGGCAAAAATTTGAATGAAAATGGTCATAACGTCAGCTCAGTTACCTACCCCTTGTCCACACCAGAACATGTTCTCTTGGAGGTATTCACCACTCAGAGCAATAGCTACTGTAAACTCTCCACAAACCCTGTACTTTGCTGCCCCTGCCTGACTTTGCTCTTTTGCACAACAACATGCCTGAATAATGATCCACGTCAGACCAGATCGAAGTGGGCACAGGAGGAGTTGGATATCTGAGACAAGTTCAATGACTTCACAGGGCTGCTTCGCGACATGGCAGTAAAGGAGTACGAGCATTCCCGCCAGAAATGGCCTATGATCAAACGATACTTAAAGGATTTCTATGAACTCCTGATGATGTCTATGCAAAAGGCTTAAATTTACACAACTGGCTTCATAGAAAAAATAGAACTTGCTCTTTATTAACCTCTTTGCAGGTATCACTAACCACAACAAGCTCTTCATAGGATTTCTTCATAATAGTCCTCAGTACTTTGGCATGTAATGTGCTTATTAGTAAAACAAAAAATTAACCAGATATGTGTATTTATAGCTATATATGTGTAACTATATATAGCTATAACTCCAGGCAGTGTGTCTACATACAGTCTGGTAAAATGCTGAATTCTGTATGCAGTCTCAACGGTTTGATTCTTTTTAATACCTTAAGTTAGAGTGGATGCAAATAGATCAATTCATGAAGTCAATGAATCAATAAACATAGATGTACAACCAAATGCACACCTTGAGCTAATCTGTTATTCGTGGTATTCGTATTCGTTGTATTGGAGCTTAGTGTAATGTTGTGAAACAACACCCATATGATAGCTGCAATCCCCAGGGCTTTAATAGGATTTATACGGGGTTGAAGAAACATGGCAAATGTGCTAATAAGAAAGAAAAAGTTTAATTATCAAGTCTACTGGTAAGGATCTAAGTGTTCTGCTCAGTAGAACATACCAGAACATTGTTTTGCAACAATCACCACCACCACGTGAATCTTGACATCCCTAGTAGAAGTGTCACAGAAATGGTCCTTGAAACATACCCAGAAGAACATGCATGCACTCATGTTAACACGTACAGAACCTCCCCTTCCCCTTTCCTTTAAGAGCCGCGACAGACACATGACCCGAACGGCCCCTGCAGAACATTTGCAGGCTTTGTTTCCATGGCAACACAAGGTGGGAAAAAGTTCTGTCCTAATTGCTGCATCTCAACTGCCTCTTGCATGGCACACTGTGAACACCCCATTCTGCTTTCAATTAGGTGTCAATTCATTCTGAATGCAGGCAAGCTCCGCTAGTTCGTGAAGAGAAAAGATCTATTTGATGTGTCCTTATGATATTTCAATTGATAGTAAATACTCCATAGAGAGCCCCTCAGCAGAACATGACTGTAATACAAGTGCTGTATACTCCAGTGAAGTTTCATTACTATACAGTGTGCTCATTTCCAGGTTAGACAAGGTCTGAAAAACTACAGATGTTGATCCCACTATGTTAAGATGTGACTTTCATGACAATATGTGGACAATTTTCTAAACTTCTCTCCATCAGAGTCTGTGAATTCAATCCCTAGCACTTCTGATGTGTGATGTTCTCTCTGCATATGATAACATGTTGGCTGTGAAGACATGCTGTAATTATCTCACCCAGTTTAGCTGCGGCTGTCAAACGAACGGCTCCCATTATAGCCAAACAACCCTGCCAATTCTCCCCATGCTATAGAAAAAGATATCGTGTGCCTCATTTTCGTTGTCAGCAACTGTGAAAGTGTTATGAAAAATTTCACAAGTCTAACCTCATAGGGCCTTAAACTTTTTTCTTCTTCTGGTGAGCCTTTCCCTTCAGTGCGGAGGGAATGAACAGCTTGTCCAGATTAAGAGTCCATACTGCTACGGTATTTACAACCAAACCCTCTCCTTCCAAAAAACACACCATGGCACTCAATCACCGCAGTCAGAATCCAGAACTCCTGTCCAGTGGCCATAAAACGTACAGCACACCAGTGGATGGGAAGTAGAGAGAGAGTGACGGAGAGGGGCCACGGCCCTGCAGATGTGCACACAGAACACTCAGTTCCCTGCTGTGCCAGGTTGTCTTACAGTAAGATGTTTACTCACAAGGCTTTCCCCAGATGCCGTGCTCTGATCAAACTCAAACATGAATGCCACACTACCCGCCTCAGAATCATACAAAAAAAATCAACTTTGCAATGGACGTAGATCGTGAACACAATTATGCACACACACACTATATCATAAGATTATTTTATAGATAATATACTGTATGTCTATAGCACATATACTGGATACGGATCGTGTCCTGTAAATTAAGTAAAAATCATTAAAAACAATACTAAAGATTCAACTCTGAGATGGATAACTGAAGGTCTGGTTTCAACGTGTCACTGATGTCTCTGCTCAGCCTCGGTCTGCCGGGAAGCTTAATCACACTCTCTCCATCCAGAAGGTCCCTCCCATGCCAGGTCTGGTATTGCACAAGCCCAGTTTTAATATCTGAAACACATGATAGGCATAAGCACTAATGCAAACGCCATGTCTTGGGATACTTTTACACTTTTTCTTAAGTCCTGGCCGTACCAATGTCAGCTATGCAATGTATCTTCTGAAGTAGGCCGACATTTAACAAGTTCAAATCAGTGTGTAACAGATTGTAATAAAAGTGCATGGCTAATGGCAAGAGTGGGTATACATGCTTCACACACAAAAAACGTTTCATGTAACTCATTCTGTACAATCTGCATTCCTGTGGAACTTTGTCTTTAACTTTTTAACTTTACATAAAAAAAAATGGTTTACAATTTGTAAAGGTAAGAGCAAGGCTCTAAATCAAAGTCAATCTCTCTCTTTAATCATTTTTTTTTTCATATAAGGAAACATTGTCTGTAGGCACACAATAGTATACCATACTAGCTTCATCATGACACTATAAAAAATCACCACCAGAGGGAGCACTATACACAGTGATGCTTAGAGTTCTCCCTCTCTCTGTGTGTGTGTGTGCGTTCGTGCGTGCGTGTGTGCGGTGTGTGTGTGTGTGTGTGTGTATGCACAACACTGTGCATGCCTGGTTTTGTGTGTATGTGTGTAACCATCCATTTGAGAGCAGGATCACAGATGAGGGGTTTGGATCCCTCTCTCTCCCATTTGATGTGTCTCTATCTGGACAGCCTCCACTCTGTTACGTAAATGATTTATTGGTCCACCTTGTGTGATTTCCACTCACACAAGGGAGACGGCTTCTTTGCTTATATGTTTTCACTGAAAAGCTTTTCGCTTTAATTCAGTTTCTCATCAGTGGCCTACTTCAGATTGCCAAGGCTGAATTCTTACTCAGAGATGATTAATTCGGCCACAAACCTCAGACAGATGTGCTAACGCTGTCTTGGGTCTTCCTCAGCGATGGATCCATTTTGGCAACCGAATCTATTTTAAATCTAAATTTAGATGTAAAAAAAAAAAGTGCTTACTGTAGTTTTTACCAAAACAATCTGTAACGCACTAATTATGACCTCAGAGTAATTTGTGCGGAAAAAAGCCTTAAAAAAAACCTTCACAAACTACTGACAACTCAGTGTGAGTTAAGCAAAACAGTGTCCATAGTCCCCACACGCCCCACCCCCCACCCCAAACACACACACACACACACACACACACACACACACACACACACACAGTCTCCTTTCCAGTCTCACCCCCCTCCCCATCCAAATGACTCACTTTTTTTCCCGTTTTCGGCGTGGTGTAGAAGCGTGTCTGTGTGGAGGGCCAGGGGGAGTGGGATGGGGGTGGGGGTGGGGGTGGGGGTAGGGGGAGGCGGAGGGGGCTGGTTAAGGCATCTGACAGACACTTTGCCAATCTCCTACTCTGGAGAGACCCATAGTATATAAGCTCCATCTCTGCACCCTGCAGCCCACTTCTTTCTCCTTAGGTCCAGTCGGTAGAGGAAACAGAGGATGAAACTCTTATTTGCAGCTGCCTTTGCACTTTTTGTGCTGTCCACCTTTGATCAGGCGGACTCATCAGCTTATGATAAAATTATGCACCACAGCCGCATCAGGGCAAAGAAAGAGGGGTAAGGCTTTGATTCATTTAAATGTTTTTACCTCAGTTATTTATGTCAGCAAGAAAGACTTCTTCATTCTTTAAAGAAAGAAAGAAAAAAGTTGATTGTTGAGGTTGATTGTCTGCATAACCTTTTAGTAAACTTTAGTAATAATGCATGCTTTATGCAAGTGCATATTTACATGTGGAGATTATGTACCTCTTATAAGAGATTACATAACAGTCATTATCCCTATTGGAGTCTTGGTTGCTATTTACATTTGAATTCTTGCTCTTGATCCTAAGATGTAAAGAGTCTGTTTGTTTCTTTGTTCATTCATTTTGTAGTATAACTGCATGACAGTTGCAACTGATATAAATGTACAATTGCAGAAGTGTAACTGTAATTGGTTAAAATACGTCACGAATTTGCATAATCATTTGAATTTGTGGAGATCTATAAGGGCCCACATTGCAATAACACACTAACCACACTTTAACAGGGTTAAACTGCAGATAGTGACGCTATTGCATGAAAATGAAAGGATATTATATCTTTGAGAACAAAAGACAGTATATCACCCCTCACTGTCCTGTAATGGTAACTCTAGCTTCTCTCTCCCTCCTGCCACTCCACTTTGCCAGCCCTAATGTCTGCGCTCTCCAGCAAGTCTTGGGGACCAAGAAGAAGTACTTCAGCACTTGCCGTAATTGGTACCAAGGGGCCATCTGTGGAAAGAAAGCGTAAGTGGGACTGTTTTACGGCTTCTTCCGGCCCGGCCACTACAAGCACCACCAAGTCAGGGACAGTCGGGCTGTAGCGATGAGCTCTCGAGTTGAGGTTGAAGGCCAAAGGTCTTACGAGAAGGGTATGGGTCGCCTAATCCGACCCCCCCCCCCCCCCCCCACACACACACACACACACACCCACCCAACCCCCTTGATAATTCCAGGTGTGAATGATGCTCCCGGATCCCTGCGAGTTTGAAACCGTGGCGTCAAACAGATGCTATTTCCATCTGCCTCTCAGGGAAGCTAGAAGAATTATAGCTCTGTCTCTCTCTCCATGTCACTTCTGTCAGAGAGGAGGATGGCTCACTGGAGCTGTCTGTGGATTTATGCCACCGCTTTGGGCTTGGAAAAATCACTCACACATCCATATGCTCCACTTAAAAAAAACAGAGGTGTTTCTGAGAAATCCTCAAAGGTGTGGCTAATGCAAAGTACATTGAGCAAATAGATGCGACTGACATGCACTGCAGCTAAACTCATTTCCCCTAAAGACTCATAAAAAGATTGATGTCTTAAAGTTTTACGACCCCCATAATCGTAATTGAATATTAGTGCAGAAATCAGCTTGGGTTTTGTTGAAACACGTCCAAGGGTGGGGTTAGGGCGAGGTTGAAAAAATGAAGGTGTTGAGGTCGAAATTGAAAAGGAGTCTGTGAACACAGAGCATGTATAAGCAAGCTTTGAGGGAGCTCTTTGTGCTCCATCAAAAGAGAGGAGGCTTTTTGTGAGTAAAATTGTTCGCAGGACTGTGAAATCACCCCGGGGAGGGTGAAGTCTTAAGTCGTCTGAAGGGGTTGGTTTTTTGCAAGACCGCGGCGGTGAACCGCTCACGCTAGACTGTATGTTTTCACTGTAATGTCTATGGCTGAGTTTCCAGTTTCCGCGGTCGGAAAGGAGGATGTTAGCACAAAAGGGGTGGCTTTGTGTGCCCTGTGTAGTCTTCACGCGAAACAGAACAGGGGGGAAAACTGCAAATTATCTCTGTGTTTACTCTCCTCGGGCCTGGCTTCGTTTTCCAATGCCATGGCACAGTTGCCCAAAAAGCGCTGTTCCATGTTATGTGTGTGTGTGTGCTTTAGTATAGCACCCCTGGCCCTTTTCTGCTGCTGTGGCGTTATTTCACTCTTGGAAGGCATGGGGGCTACTTTTTGTTGGTTAGTTCTGTGAGCTCAGCACCCCGTTTTAAAGCAGCCATGCCAAGTAGGCTGATCTATTACCCCAGTAAGGCTCTATTACCCTAGTAAGGCTCTGGCTCCCAGTTATAATCATACGCTTTCATGAGAAGATATCTATAGCAACTGTTTAAACAGTCACTGAAATGGGTTTCAAACATGATCTGAACTGGTTTTTGTTCTTGACTTCAGTGCCAGTAGTTTTATGTGTGTGGAAATGGACTGATTGTAGCCACAATGTCCCACTTCATTAATGGGTTTGAACTATTTGGAGCTCTTGCCAGAATTGGGATATTAAACACAAGAGTATTATTGATCTTTAGAAAACAAAAATAGATACAAAGAAATACAATTTGTATGTTACCTGTGCAGGAATCCCAGCAGCAATTTCTCCGAATTTTTGTTATGT